>NW_027176218.1:2500-70000 GCF_023055335.1 Clinocottus analis | reverse complement strand
CTCGACCGCTGATACAAGTATTACATTTTATACCGAGGCCTGTAATCATATTTAAATCATGACTAACAGGCCTTATTCGTGTTTATATACATAGGTTATTCATATTTAAATCATGAACGACAGGCCTGTATTTTTTATAAGCTAATGGGGAGACGACAATGTTTAAAAGTAGACCTTTAAAGTGTTTGAAGTACACGACGTAGCAACGGTTTTGACACATTGTTTAAGGTAAAGTTGTTGTTTTTTTAAAGTGGGGTTGTGTGAGGCGCTTATCCACGACATGGAGGTCTCCAGTTTGGAGAAACAGACATGAAAACCTGAACAGGAGCAAAGAAACGTACCGCTGTGACGGGGCAGCGGCCATTTTAGCCGCTTAAAAACATCAGTTTATAGTTAAAATAGAGAAGGTTTTTTTTGCCCGAGCTTTTCCGTCCATACAAGCGGTGATCACTGTTTCTACTCTGAGACCTTTACACCTGTTTTGTGTTTTTTTAACCTTCTGGAAAATCCTCCTGCTCCCATTTTAAGTCCCAGCATGCCCCCTTCAGACAATCTTTTGGCTTAAAATACATAATTATTCAATTTTTGAACCGATCAACACAATTTTTGACTGAAACTCCTTCCTAACAGGACAAGACTTTGTTTTATTGTGATTTTTGTTGCAGATTCTGATTCTTTAGGTCCTAATCTTTCCATAAAGGTGTCTTATTGATGCTCCAGGAGGCTTTTTGGGGAATCTGGCTCACATCATGCTGGATGTTCATAGTTACCATCAAAATATCTTTTAAAAGTGATTTTTTGCAGATACACATTTTTTTCCCCAAGACTTTGCTGAACAAAAACATACAATAAACACAAGTATTGGAATAATTTGGGTTCCTACAACGACTCAAACAGAGAAAACGAGGTTTTCAACGGGTTAAAGCATCCAAACTCCTCGTTCACAGCCGTACAACCGTCTGGTTTCTCCAAACCGAGGTCGCCGCAAACCCCGACTTCAAACTACCACAAGCTAAGTGTAGCGTCTCGTTGTCGAGCCCGAGACTCATTCTGGAGACGCCGGTTGTTCAGTTTGACTGAATCGGGTCCCTCGCTGAGGCGGACGGGCCGTCGGCTCCAGTTTTGTACTTCTTCAGTGTTTAATGGCGGATTGCACAATGTAGCACTGGCCCAGGTCTGGTGTTGGAGTGGAGCAACACCAGACTGAGCCAGCTCCGATCAGGCAAGAACAGTCTTTCATATATATATATATAAGTATATATATATGTATTCTGTATATACTGTGTGTATGTTTTTTGGAGAGTTGACTGTGACTCTCCTCCTGAAACACGAGGCGGGGCCTTTCATTTATTTATCACGACACCATGTCAACCTCATCTCACACCCACTCTGGTGTACGCTGTGCATCCAGTACATGTATTTATATATGAAACATGCATGACACTTACATAACGAGGCCGGGTTGAGTGAACATGAAGCTTGTTGTTGGTTTTTCAGTCAGAGGAACAGTGTTTTCACAGCCGAGTATTTACAGCTTTAAGAGCCGAGTTCCTCAACTTCTGTGACGTCCTGCGGCCTCTGGTTCAGGTTCAGGACGTGAACTTCTTTCAGTTCCTTTTTTTGAGACTTTTTTTTTTTTTTTAGAGCGTTTTTTTTTTAGACAATTTTTTTTTGAACTTTTTTTTTTTAGAGCTTTTTTTGGAGAGCGTTTTTTTTTTAAACTTTTTTTTTGACCAATTTTTTTTTTTTTTTTTAACTTTTTTTGGGGAGCGATTTTTTTTTTCGACCATTTTTTTTGAGTGTTTTTGCTTTTAATGGATTTTTGTTTTTTGCCCTTTTTTGGAGAGCAATTTTTTTTTACTTTTTTTTTGGAGTTTTTTTTTTTTTGGACCGTTTTTTTTTTTTTTTTTTGGAGACCGATTTTTTTTTTGACCGTTTTTTGTTTTTGACCAAAAAAAAAAATTTGCCTTTTTTTTTATGAGACCGTTTTTTGTTTTTGGGAGAGCATATATTTTTCTGAGACCGTTTTTCTGTTGAGACCGTTTTTTTTTTTTGATTTTTGATTTGAGAGCAAAGATTTTGGATTTGCAGTTAGGTCATTTACTTACAAACAAGAAATTAGCTCGCGTAATAAAGACACAAATCTACCTTCATAGTCGTGCGTCTTAGAGACGACGGCGCGTAGAGTTCTCTCTCTGGCGTCGCGCGGGTTTTCCCTCCAGACGAGTGAAGTGAAAAACACTGTGGAGCAGAAAGCAGAGAGCAGAAAGCAGAGAGCAGAAAGCAGAGAGCAGAAAGCAGAAAGCAGAAAGCAGAGAGCAGAGAGCAGAAAGCGGTGGGTTTTTGTCACGTGTGGCCGGCTGCAGTGTGTGAAACCTCTGTTCCTCTGGCGTGGGAGTGACAATCAAAAGCATTTATTGCGTAGGAGACTGTAAGAAAAAACAAGCAGCGACAACAACCAACCCTGAGCCGACCGGCGGACACACAAGCTTTAACGCCGCCGCGTCAGCACGCCGCCGCGCACGTCACGCATTCAACACCAAAGTGGTTTACTGTTGCGTATAATATTTACAAAGTGGTTTAATTGAATGCTTGTGATGAATATCCTGTTTTACTTTTTCTTATTTGCATGCAAAGACTTTTGTTCTATCAGAGATGCATTGTGGGTTTTCATAAATAATTGTAATATCACAACTTCACGTGTTATTTTAGACAACTTTTTTTGCCTTAAAAAGTCTCACTGATCAATTTTGGAATTGTGCAACGCCTTCAGACGCTTCTTTTGAGGACGTGTTCCTTTCTTCTTCTTCTTCTTCTTCTTCTTCTTCTTCTTCTTCTTCTTCTTCTTCTTCTTCTTCTTCTTCTTCTTTCTTTTTATTTGTTTGGTTTGTCGTGCACAGCCGCTCAGTGTCACCTCACAGCGTCGTGAAGCGACGCCAACACGCCGCCAACACGCCGCCAACACGCCGCCAACACGCCGCCTCGCTCTGGACGAAGCGGCCGAACAGTTCAAGTTCAAGTTTCTATCGCTCTGCATTTCATCATGAACTGAAACCCCCAAAATTCATCCATCCACAAGTGACTCAAAGCTTCTGCATGTGATTAAAATTGATTTGTCCATTGATGAATAATGTGTTCTTCATATCAGACGGCACAGGTTTTACTGTTCTAATAGGAATCATGGAGCCACTAAAGATTGATTCAAAATGACTATTTCTGTAAGATTTGAAGTCTTTAAATAAATATTCATATCAAACTTTTTGTGTGTGTTTTTGGGAGATGGCTGGATCCTCAGACTGTCAGGACACTATAAACAAACAACATGAATAAAGCTCTTTGGTGTCTTTATCGTTTCAGCGTTAGCTGTCAGACGCTCCGCGGTGACGGGCAGCTCTCCTGCAGGACCACGCCAATAAAATGGGTTCAGTCGGCGCCAGCGCTCTGGAATAGACGTCCTTCACGCCGTCGCACCTTCAAAGCGAGCATCTCGAGATGCGTCGGTTATAACGAGGTGACAGCTGTCCGTCATCCAAACACGCCTCCGAGCCGAGAACCCAAAGAAACATCGGTGAGGCTGGTTTTTATCTTACATGTTTTCTAAAGCAACAAGTGGCACAAAAAGAGCAAAAATAATGAATATTAAACACACAGGAAGTTCCTTTCTACGCATTAATGCTCACTGCACACACAATCATGGAGGTGGTGTGTTTTCTGTCGTCATTTTTATTCTCCTTTATATGAATAAACTCTTTTTGTGGAGCACATTTCAACAACAAGGGGATTCAAAGTGCTTCACATAAAACCATTAAAAGCATCAAAATGCATTAAAATGCAGGAAAAAAAATTAGATTTAAAACAATCGAGAAGCAGTTTAAGAAATAAAATGCAGAAATTGAGTAATATCCTTGAATCCGGTTCAGTTAAAGGCTTCAATCTGGATTCAAAGGAATAAATAACAGGAATAAATAACAGGAACAATCATGTACATCAAGTCGACCAGTTTTCAGTTTCAAAGACTGTATTATATTTATATATTACACTGTATTATATTTAGAGAAGGACACAAAGTAATAATATAACTTTTTTCTTTTTTACAATCAATAATCATAACTTTTTTTTTTTAATTTTTACAATCAACACTTGAGATGAATCCAGACATTTTTGGGTGGGGACCAAAAACACAGCTAAAAATTAGCGTAATTAGCTGTAATATATTTCTATATTATACTGTATTATATTTCTATATTTCTTGACTGTTGGTGAAAACTAAATCAGAGTTTCAGGAAGTAAAACAAAGCGAGTTTGAACCTTCAGAGGTTTTCTCCTGAATCCAAAGAGTTTAAAAACACAGTTTGCATGTTCCAGCTGCTCTCGTTTCCCGTCCTTCACGTCACACGACTGACTCTCTTTGTTCGGCCGCGTTGTGTGAACCTGCTTCATTATTTACTCCTTTGTGGCGCATCGAGAGTAAAAAACAGAAACACCAGAACATCCCGTCGGCTCTCCGGGGCGGGAAATCAAACCCCCCCCCCAAAAAAAAAGATGGTCGCTCGTGCGCATCAGAAGCACAGAAGCATCACACTTGAATCTTTTATTTTGAGTCATATCTTATTCAATCGGCGGTTTCCTCTGCACTGACCGCCGGTCACAGCGGCCATGTTGAGAGAGCGGCGCCGCCTCTCGGCTGCAGAGACGATCCGACGGGCCGTCCTGAAACTCTGCTGCTTTATTATCGTCACGCTTTCATCACGGAAACCAAACAATCCACTGGCGCCGCTGGGATTTGATCCGACGCGCTCGCGGCGTGGGCGGCTCTGTGATAAAGTGACAGCGTGCTAATTACAGGCGGTGGAGTTTCCTCTCTGCTCGCTGCAGTCCGGTCCGAGGTTTTAATGAGGTCTCACCGCGCTGCGTGTTTATCTGCATGTGACTTTACTTCACGTTGAACCGTCGTGTTATCACAGCTCCCACTTCAAGCTATAATCGGACATTTTAATTGGCACTCGAAAGCACACGCACACACATACATGCACACACATACATGCACACACATACATGCACACACACATACATGCACACACACATACATGCACACATATACATGCACACACATACATGCACGCACACATACATGCACACACATACATGCACACACACGTACATGCACACACACATACATGCACACACATGCATGATAGGTTTGTGTTTTATCAAACAAATCACAACAAATTAAGCATCTTCTGTATTTGCTGTTTGGGATGCAACAATATCTTTCGGGAAAAAAAATCAAGTTTCATTCAAACTTTTGATAAGAATAGCCAGTATTTGTGCTCTTCTATGTTTGTAACATTAAAAAAAAACAAGGATAGGACATAAGCAGCATTAAAAACATGGAAAATATAAAAAATGTGTAAACAATAAGTACTGAAAATAGCCAAATATGAACATCTCACAATAAGATAAAATAATCCTTTGTTAGTCCTGCAGTGAGGAAATTGCAGTAATACAGCAGCAAGAGATACAAGCAAACAGTACAAATAATCCACAGTAGCACTATAATGTATATAAACAGAATAAACAAGTATTAAACATGTATTTGTACTGCATCAGTTAAAGTGGTTAAAGAGAAAGTAAACCTTGTAGTTTTAGGTTTTGAGGCCTGTTTGGACACTGAGGGGTCGGAGGCCATGTGAGGTTTTAAATGGAGTTTGAAAAAAATGTTTTTGCAGTCGATGAAATTCAACTAAAATTGTGTGAAGTGTGAAAAGGTATTTCTTCTGGTCAGCGGTCCGGCAGCTGAACTACTCTGTAAACGAGGCGGCACGACAATCGAGGCGCGAGGGGACAAAAGCACATCGTCCGGTTGATGGAACATGACGGGACTAATGTGTCCACGGATGAGGATCAGAGCGCGTCCGCTCCGTCAGAATTAGAGTTTAATGGTCGTGGAACATCCAGAGGTTTGCATCATGTGAGCCGCTGCGCAGTGAAGCTAACCCTCCTGCAGCCTGAATGACACAACGCTGCATCGTCTGCAGAGCGGCGGATAGGAGAGAGACCTCGCTGGTTAGATTCGACTAGAAAACGTTATTTTTTGGTGGGTTTTGATCAAAGTTTTATTGATTTTCTTGATGTGCAGATAAAGAAAAGAGCTGTTCAATACATGTACAAGAAGAAAACGTTATCAATCCCCAAACGGATGCCAATAGACAAGCTGTGTTAATCATCTCTTCCCTCTCGCATGGTCACTTACGGGCCGATGAGAAAGTATTAACATCGATCTTCTCATCTATCTCCAAGCAACAAGACCATTAAAGCTTATTTCCCAAACTCCCAACTATCCTTTCATGAGATCAGTGTGATCGATGGGGACAACAACAGCAACACAATCTGTAAACACAGTAAAACCACAACCTGCAATGAAACATCACCTCATCAAAGCCTTTAAAAGAGTCTATGCTAAAACTACACAATGCTAATTTAGCTATTTTCATCTAATCCAGTATGTTTGCAGAACAAAATCAATCCAGAGATGATCCTTAAACGAAGCTTCTCGTGAAACAGATTCATGAGTTGTTTAGCTTCATCGGGCTCTGCGTCGTCTCATCGGGCCACAAAAG
Source organism: Clinocottus analis (assembly GCF_023055335.1). NCBI lineage: Eukaryota > Metazoa > Chordata > Actinopteri > Perciformes > Cottidae > Clinocottus > Clinocottus analis. The sequence continues at coordinate 63,380 of NW_027176218.1, read as the reverse complement.
GAAAATGTCTTCTTGAAACACACGCAGCTCTCAGAGGATCACAGGTCGGCGTTCCTCTCTCCGCGGTGACCGACTGCATCAGCACCAGGACTCTGAAGCAATAAAGCAGACGAGAACGAGCTCAGCATGATTCTAATATCACTTGAGTCGCCGCTGGAGTCTCCGAGCTGCCGCTCGCAGCCGCTTTTTATTTCCCTCGCTTCCCCTTACGAGCTCATCAAAAGCCAGACGCCCGCAGAGGCCGAGATGAGTAATGGAATGAGGTGTGTGAAATTTTGATGACATGCACCTTCAAAAAAAAAAAGAAACCGCCTGCAGCCATCGCAGGGCGACCCTGCAGGTGGCGCCGTCTGTCCGGTCCGCTCAGGAGGAACAGCGACGGAAAGGTTCTGGAGAGCACGAGGCTCCGTGTCGGGACCAATGTGAAAGTAGCTCGCTCGCTATTCTCAGCAGTGGACGCCTCGCTAAAAATAAACCCGGACCGCTTTTGTGCCTGCCGATCTATTTTTAGACTCGCGGCCGGGCCTTTCCTGGGCTGCTACGGGTCTTTTTTTAGACTTTTTTTTTTTTTTTTTTTACGTAATGAATAAATCGCGAGGCATGACGCAATAATGCCGAGTCAGACCCCCAAATGAATTATTCCATCATCCGGTCACGCGCTGTGCTGAAGGAACAGAGACGACGGGCTGAAGCTTTCTGCTGCTGCGAACACAAGACGCCACCCCAAAATAAAATAGTCATTATTATGAGATTAAAAGATCAAAATTATGATTAAAACTAATAATTACAAGATAAAAAGTCCAAATTACGAGATAAAAAGATTGAAATTATGATAAAAGCTAATTATTATGAGATAAAAAGTCATGAGAAAGTCGAGATTATGATAGATCATAAGATAAAAAAGTTAAAATTATGAGATTAAAAGATCCAGATTATGATAAAAACTAATTATTTTGAGATAAAGTCATAATTATGAGATTAAAAGATCAAAATTATGATTAAAACTAATAATTATGACATAAAGTCCAAATTACGAGATAAAAAGTCATCAAATAAAAAAATCGAAATTATGATAAAACTAATTATTTATGAGTCGAAATTATGAGATAAAAAGATCAAAATTATGATAAAAAGTAATTATTATGAGATAAAAAGTCATGAAATAAAAAAGTCGAAATTTTGATTAAAAGTCATTATTAACAGATAAAAAGTTGAAATTACGAGATAAAAAGTAAGCAGAAGTAACTTTATTAAAGAGGACAAAATGATGATTTTAAATATCTTGTGTGAACGGTGAGCCTCGACCTCGTGTGGGCAGAACCCAGCCGGGTCTCTGCCTCTGTGATGTCACAGAGACGGACGGCGGCGTGGAGGATCTTCTGGAGACGAGAGATTCAGAGATTATATAACCGCTGCACACATCAGTGCAAACGCCTGAATGCTTATTTTTAACAACGTCAGTGGGAACGAGAAACACTGTCAAAGCAGCACGACGGGAAACGGGCGAGGAAAACAAATCATGCATTTCTACTTTTGATAAAGGTTTATATATATATATATATATATATATATATATATATATATATATATATATATATATATTAACAGGGATTAAAAGATGTCACTATGAGAGTTCTTCATGGGCCTCAAACACAAGCTGCTGCTCACAGGGAACAGAGGAACTCACAGGACGAACCACCAGGAGACTCACAAGGTTTAAACACAAGAGACACAACGAGGGCAGCACAGGTGAAGGGACACACAACCAGGAACCAGGTAGACGCACAATCACCACACAATCACCAGGGCAGGAAGTGCAGAGACACAGAGGACTACAAAATAAAACAGGAAACTACAAATCCTCACGCTTCATGTGTGTCATGTGACCGCAGACCGGACAGACGCAGGAATCACACGTGTGACAAACTAAGAAAAGACACACAAAGTGTTAAAAACCCCTCTCTCTCTCTCTCTCTCTCTCTCTCTCTCTCTCTCTCTCTCTCTCTCTCTCTCTCGACCGTGTTGTGGCCAACGCGTCGTAATGTGAAAGCAAAATGAGATGAACAAGTGAGCAATGAATGATTAATGCTCAATTTACTGGTGGGCCTCTGAAATATTGAGAGACAGCTCAGCCATGAAATGCAATGTAAATGGATCTATTTATAGCGCAAAGCAGAGGAAGTCATGCGGGACAAGCTGGTCGTTGAGGGGGGGGGGTGGGGGTGGGGGGGGGTCGTATAGCTTTTATAGCTTTTAGAGGCGCAAACACCCGCATTTGCATGTAAAGCCACTTTTCATGACGACATTAAACTTTTAGACAAACGCAGCAGGAATGCCGATGAATAATTTCCACGGCGAGGAGCGATGGAAAAGCCCGGCAGCCCCCCCCCCCCCTCCACCCCTCCTCCCTCTCCATCCCCCCTCCCCCACCCGCTCGATCCCACAGGAGTGTTTGTAGGAGTGGAAGAGGGAGAAAGGAAGTGACACGTTAAAACCTCTTCTTATTAACTCTGAAGCGGAGGAGAGGTTCGGGGGGAGCTGCGAGGTATCACACACACACACACACACACACACACACACACACACACACACACACACACACACACACACACACACACACACACACACACACACACACACTCCTAAATCCTCTGCAGTCATGAAGCAGGAGTGTGTTTGCACCCGTGGGTGCTGACTGAGGGTCTCTTCTTTTATCACATTACTAAGTACGAGGAGTTTGTGTAAACTTGTTTGCAAATCGGATAAAACACAATAACAAGAACCGAGTGATATGATGTACTTAGATGTGAATAAGTTCAAAAATATATATACTTTAAAGAGTGTAATTCAATTTAATAATACAATGAAGAGTTTTATTGATTAATCTGCAGAGGAGATGATTTTAAACGTCTTGTTTTGTCCCAACATCCCAAATATATTCTGTTTTTTAATCATGTTAAATTGAGAAAAGACCAAATCTATGTTACTCTGAACGAGTGTAAAGTTGTGTGTGTGTGTGTGTTTTATTTTGTATTAGTTGTGTTGTCTCTCATTGTTTTACTTTAAGTTGTGTTTGCTCTTCTTTCCTGTCACTTTCTTTGTTACTATTGAAAACAGATCAACACTCAGACATAAATTAAAATACATATTCACTGATCCCTGAACGTCATATTGTGCATATATAATAAAATATATTTAAAAAAATAAAATAAATTGAGAAAAGAAGGAAACGCTCACATTTAGGAAGCGGGTAGCAGCAGATGTTGGATTTATTTTTGCTTGAAAAGTGACTCAAAACATTTATTCAGTTATCAAAAAGTTTATCAACAGATCAATAAATCAATGGTTTCTGCTCCGGTGTCTCCATGTGTCGCTCTCCTCCTCTCACTCTGCTCAGGACTCTCATAAGTCATCAATCTTTCAGGCTTCAGTCTGCTTCTGGTCCACCTGCCGGCTGCAGCGCTTCACCTGGTGGGAGAGGTGTGGTGCTGCGCTGCCACCTGCTGGCCGCGAGGAGCACATGCAACGACATGCAGACGCTCATTTCTGTCTGTGCGTCGTCTTCATTTCCTCTTAACCAGAAACCTACAGACTAGACATATGTATTATATGTGTATTATAACACAACATTATCACACAGCCCTCGTGGCTGCAGATAAACACACTTTTTAGTTTGGCGATGATGTTTTTTGAGGACTAAAAATTGTTTGCTTTTGGCGTCTTCCTCGAGCTGTTGGCACAAAGTAGGAAGCGCACTCATGTTTGAAATATCTTTGTGACTCGTAACATTAATATTTCTCTTCAGGTAAACGTGTGCAGCTTCAAAGAGGCGATAAGAGCTGAAGACTCAGCTTGTCTCTCATTGGCTGATGGAAAGGAAGCCCCGCCCCGCTCTGCCTCTGATTGGCCGGAACCCGACGGTTCCTTCTGTGAATTCATCAGTTTATAGCCGGTGAAGAAGAAGACTGGTGGACGGTCGCCTCTTATGAATATAAATATAATAATCTTTATTTTATAGCACATTTCACACAGCGCTCAAACATTTTAAAAGAGTCTATAAAAACTAAAAAAACGTCTTTTTTCCGAGCATAAATACATTTTACATTTAAAATGATGAATGAATGTAAATGTATAGAGTGTTTAAATACATGAAACAATCTTTTGGGATTCTGTGGAACAAACAAAGTGCTGTTAAAAAAAGGAAAAGGTGGCGAAATAGAAATGTTTTCATATGACTCTTTAAAATTTCACATCTACATCTCCAATCTTCTGTTTCGAGAGGTTTCGAGGTACTTTTGATTAGTATTCTCACCGCGCTGCATGACTGCATTAGTGCTTTAACTGAAGTATTCTTCCTCCTCCGTAACGTCAGCAGAGACCCGAGGGAACCCGCTGCTATCTGCAGCTGAACAACGAGCAGATAACAACAACGCTGAATCAGCTGTTTTCTACAGTTTTTCCCAGCAGACAGCAGCGTTTGTGTGATTATCAGCAGAGTGAAGCTTTGTGGGATCAGACCGGCTGTCACCTGCTGGGCTTAAGAGGCCGGCGGCGCCCCGAGCCCCAAACCTCACCGACCAGATGAGAGGCGTCCTGCTGCTGATGGCGCTCGCGGCTTCGGCCGCCGCCGAGAGGCTCTTCACCGGGTGAGGAGACGCGTCCTGATGCGCTTTGAACCGCGTCGCTCTGTGAAGTCATCGTGTCTTTATTCACACAGACAGTCATGTTGAGGCCAGCTGGACGCGTCTGTACTACATCTCTTCTCCTGCACGTTCAACTCTGTTCGTTTCACTCGGTTTCATTTAAGAGGCCGTGAAGTTTTACAGCTTCTCTGCATCCGGTCGCTTTTGTTTTGAAAGAAAAAGACGGGAGCTGGTCCGTCCTGTCATATGAAGTGTTTAGTAAAGACAGATCAGCTCCAACTGCTCAGAATAATAAGATTATATTAAATATATCATAAGATATCGTACAAGAGAAACATGTTCACATCTAATTTTGTGTCTAAAACGTCTAAAACATAAATTCATCCACTGATATGAATCAAAAGAGATTTAATTTAACGTTTAGTTTCGTAAGAAAGGCCTTGTTTCTTTCTTTTTTTACTGAAATAAAAGTACTTAAATGTACTTAAATACACAGATCATGGCCCTGAACCACAAAACATATCAAACAAAGATGGCGACGAGGAACGCGACGTCTAAAAGAAAGAAGAGGAATAAAAACTGCGGCTGCTGTTTCTGAGAATTCGTCATGAAAGTTGAACGACTCTCTGCTCTCTGATTGGCTGCTGGAGGTCACATGGGAGCAGGACGGGAACTCATTGGTAGATGCAGATGGTTCATGGAGCTTCACACATGTTCTACATATATATTTTACATATATTTTATGCATGTTTGTGGAACTGAAGGCTGGACGGTTACTTCATTAACTTTTTGAAGCTCTTCCTACTTTCAGAGTCCGTTACCTCGTTGAGTTCAGCAGGAGAACATGCGGTCTTACTCATTAACTTTATGTGTTTTTATTTCCCTCCACTGGGCTTCACGATCAGCACGTCTAATAACTGCTCAGGTTGAAGAACGTTCATGTTCAACGGGCAGAAACTTGATCTTTTTGTTTAGAGAACGATGACATCATAATTACAGTCGCGTTAAAGGGAGTCGACGTGCCGTTCTGAACGATGAACTGCTTTTCATTTTGGTGAGCGGTGAGTTAACTCTTCCTCCTCCTCGGCTGAACGGAGGAAGAGGAAGAGGAGGAAGAGGATCGCCTGAAGCTTGATGCTCTCGCTCTGAATGTCCTTCCAGAGATCAGGTCATCAGGGTCGACCTGCAGTCTGAGGAGCAGCTGACGCTGCTGCAGGCTCTGGAGGCGCAAGGGGAGGGGGAGGTACACACGCACACACACACACACACACACACACACACACACACACACACACACACACACACACTGTGCAAACACCTACTGTAAGTTCAGCTGCTTTGTGCCGATCGCTTTCACATGAACTTTTCAACAAGTACAGAAGGCAAAGATCCAGCTTTAAATAATCTACTGGAGAGTTTTATCATGAGTCTCCTCCTCTTCCTCTCCTCTCCTCCTCCTCTTCCTCCTCCTCATCTCCTCCTCCCCCTCTCCTTCTCTCCTCTCCTCCTCTTCCTATCCTCTCCTCCTCCTATCCTCTCCTCCTCCTCTTCCTCCTCCTTCTCTCCTCTCCTCCTCTTCCTATCCTCTCCTCCTCCTCTTCCTCCTCCTTCTCTCATCTCCTTCTCTCCTCTCCTTCTCTTCCTATCCTATCCTCTCCTCTCTCCTCCTCCCAGCTGGACTTCTGGCTCCATCCGGTCTCCATTGATCTCCCGGTGGACATCCGGGTTCCTGGCTCCCTCGTTCCCTCCGTGACGGAGCGTCTCTCCTCCGCCGGCGTCTCCTTCTCCGTCCTCGTGGACGACCTGCAGGAGCTGCTGGACCAGGAGAAGGCCCAGATGCAGCAGAACCAGCTGAAGGAGCGCAGCACCAGGAGCTTCAACTTCGGGGCGTATCATGACCTGGAGACGGTGAGGGTCCTCACACACACACACACACACACACACACACACACACACACTCTGGTGACCAGCTGGTGACCTGCAGTCCTCTCTCTCCTCTGTCTGACCATCAGATCTACAGCTGGATGGACTCGCTGGTGGCTCAGTACCCAAAACTCGTCTCCAAGCAGGAAATCGGGAGATCGTATGAGAACCGACCCATGTACGTTCTGAAGGTGAGACGACCCAACACCTCTACACCTGTACACCTCAACACCTGTACACCTCTACACCTGTACACCTGTACACCTCAACACCTGTACACCTCTACACCTCAACACCTGTACACCTCTACACCTGTACACCTCTACACCTGTACACCTCAACACCTGTACACCTGTACACCTCTACACCTGTACACCTCAACACCAGTACACCTCTACACCTCTACACCTGTACACCTCAACACCTGTACACCTCTACACCTGTACACCTGTACACCTCTACACCTGTACACCTCTACACCAGTACACCTGTACACCTCAACACCTGTACACCTCAACACCTGTACACCTGTACACCTCAACACCTGTACACCTCTACACCTCAACACCTGTACACCTGTACACCTGTACACCTGTACACCTCAACACCTGTACACCTCTACACCTGTACACCTGTACACCTGTACACCTCTACACCTGTACACCTCTACACCAGTACACCTCTACACCTGTACACCTGTACACCTCAACACCTGTACACCTGTACACCTCAACACCTGTACACCTGTACACCTCTACACCTGTACACCTCTACACCAGTACACCTGTACACCTCAACACCTGTACACCTCAACACCTGTACACCTGTACACCTCAACACCTGTACACCTGTACACCTCAACACCAGTACACCTCTACACCTCAACACCTGTACACCTCAACACCTCAACACCTGTACTAATGTCAACCTGCTTAATACGCTCTGTTGTTGTATTTCGTGAGTATTTTTCATTCCTGACATTTTTGTGTCTTCTATGTAACTTTGCTGCTACTGTGACAAACTCATTTATCCTCTGGGATGAATGAAGTATCCATCCTTCGTCTGTACTACTGTACTCGTCCATTTCTCCACCCACCTTTTCCTCCATCTCTGATGTTTTGTGTTCATAGTTCAGCACTGGAGGAAGCGGCCGTCCGGCCATCTGGATGGACACAGGGATCCACTCCAGAGAGTGGGTGTCTCAGGCCACCGGGCTGTGGACCGCCAACAAGGTGCAGCGGGTCGACCAGAGGAGGGAATGTCAGGAGAAAACACACCTTCCATACGTTTCTATATGACTAATAGAGCTGGAATCTACTTTCAAAACCCTTACATGTGCTTTTCTTGCTCATATTTTATTGTAAATTGAACATCTTTGGGTTTTTAAACTGTTAGTTGAACAAAACAAGTAATCAGAAAACGCCACCGAGGCCCTTTATTTATATATATATATATATATATATATATATATATATATATATATATATATATATATATATATATGTATATATATATATATATATATATATATATATATATATATGTATATATATATGTATATATATATATATATATATATATATATATATATATGTATATATATATGTATAGATATGTATATATATATATATATATATGTATATATATATGTATATATATATATATATATATATATATATATATATATGTATATATATATGTATAGATATGTATATGTGTGTGTTTTGTCCCATACTAGTATTTTTTTGTCTTTTTTTGTCCTTTTCGAGTATTTTTCTAATCTTTTTCAAGTATTTTTCTTAGATTCATAGTTTTTTTGCCCCTTTCTTTCTCCCATTCTAATAGGAAAACATAATATACATATACATATTCTATTTTCTCCCCAGAAAGAGCTAAAGGGGCTCCTAAAGACACACACATGAACCCATTCAGACAGAAACAGCCTCACGCAACACGACATAAAGCACGCAGCAGGTTAACTCAGGATGAGAACCGACACCAGATTTGAATCTCATTACTACAAAATAAAAGCCTCGTTCTTTGTTCAGATCGCCGCTGACTTCGGCACCGACGCCTCGCTGACGTCCCTCCTGGACACCATGGACATCTACATGCTGCTGCTGGCCAACCCCGACGGCTACGCCTACACCCACTCCACCGTACGGCAGCGCCGGCGTTACAGAGGGAGACGTGCTCCAGAGAAAGCAGGAGGAGACCTGCAGGTACGCGCTCCACCCACTGAGTCTGTGTTCCTGTGTGCAGAACCGGATGTGGCGTAAGACCCGATCCAAGAACCAGGGCTCCCAGTGCCGGGGGGTCGATCCCAACAGGAACTGGGACGCAGGCTTTGGCGGTCAGTAGAGGAGGAGGAGCCTCTTGTGGGTCTTTTATATGCAGAGATACAGAGATATAGATTTATAGACATATAGACATATAGTTTACCCACCACGTTGATCTGTGCAGTCATTTATAGAAACGCATGTAAAATTATTTGCGGTGACTAAATATTTTTGGGGACCGATTAAGTGAAGTTTATGGAAGCCCCACGAAAAATAAAAGAAGTCATAATTATGAGATAAAAAGTCATAATTATGAGAGAATAAAGTTAAAATTATGAGATAAAAAGTCATTATATCTCATAATTATGACTTTTTATTTCATAATTTTGACCTTATTATGTCATAACAATGATAATAACTTATTTTTTTTGTGGTGGAAATGGGCTTCCATAGAATTGGGCATTTTCCCACAGCACCCTGGTCACTGCATTAATATATCTATATATAGATCAATATCTTTATATCTATATCTATAGATATCTATATCATAGATATCTATAGATATAGATATATATCTATATATATGCACCTATAACGTGGCGGCTGACACCCTGTAGCTGTCCGTGAGTCTTCTCCTTGTGTGACGGTCTCCATGTTCCTCCATGTTCCTCCATGTTCCTCCATGTTCCTTCATGTTCCTCCATGTTCCTCCATGTTGCTCCTGCTCCGCCTGCAGGCCCCGGGGCCAGCAGGAACCCCTGCTCCGACTCCTACCACGGCCCCTCGGCTCACTCCGAGGTGGAGGTGAAGAACGTGGTGGAGCTGATCCAGAGCCACGGCAACTTCAAGTCCTTCATCTCCGTGCACGCCTACTCCCAGCTGCTCATGTACCCATACGGCTACACCTGCAAGGACGCGCTCCACCAGGCCGAGCTGGTGAGGAAGGAAACACGTGTATGAGGAGGACACACGGCGCGATATCACACATGAATCTGAAGACGGGGAGTTATTAGAACCCGATTTGAGAACGTCTTGTCTCGTTTATCCTTCAATAAGTTGAAAAAGCAATATCCGGCCTTTTGAGTACTCTGACGGCCTGAGCTGTTACGATGTCTCGTCTCATTAAAGTTTCATGGCTTCAACATTATAAAGTCACCACTGCTGCTCATGACTCTCTTAAGTCAGCCATGAATCCTCTTTTCCTGACACCGCTCGTCCCGTTTCTGTGAATATTAATATTGAGAAACTGCTTAAACGGTCCTCATCTGCATCAAAGCCCTCAGAGGCAGCAGGTACAACGTACAGGTACTTTGGTGTAGTATTCCCATTTCATGCAACTTAAATATTGTACTTTTTTACTCCTTTACATCTACATTTCTCAGATGAGTTTTAGTTCCTGAGTTCTTTAGTTTCTTCTCAGTATTTCCACAGAGTTGTACTGGTACTTGTACCTGAGTACAGGGTCAGAGTACTTCTTCCCGCTCTCGCTGTGCAGTCTCACAGCATCACGGTGCTGGTTTTTGTCCCTCGCAGGACTCCGTTGGCAGAGCGGCCGTGCAGAAGCTCACGTCGCTCTACGGCACCAGATACAAGGTCGGAAGCATCTGCAACATCATCTGTGAGTCACTTTTTATTCTCTCTGCAACTTCTGAGCAGCTTTTTTAATTTGGGCCGGACGACAAAAACCACGATCAGGATTATTTATTTATTTATTTTAGTAACAAAATAATTGTTTTGTATTATCATCTTCTTCATTATTATTTTTTTCTTCCTCTTCTTCTTCTTCTCCTTCCACTTCACCTTCTTCTTCTTCTTCTTCTGCTTCTTCTTTTTCTTCTTCTACCTCTGCCTCTTCTCCTCCTTCTTCTCCTTCCTCTCCTTCTTCCTCTTCCTCTCAGATCAAGCCAGCGGCGGCAGCATCGACTGGTCCTATGACATCGGCATCAAGTACTCCTTTGCCTTCGAGCTGAGGGACACCGGCCGCTACGGGTTCATCCTGCCGGCCAATCAGATCGTCCCCACGGCCTCCGAGAGCTGGCTGGCTCTGAAGCACATCATGGAGTACGTGCGTGATCATCCTTATTGATCGCCGGGACCGGCGGGAGGACGACGCACTTTAAAATCAATCCACACAGAAAAACTTCCACATCTTTCTCTGTGCCGATGTTTTGACATCTGACTTCACTATTGAGCAATAAAGTCGTGAATATTTTGCGTGTTCGTGTTTCAGCGCTTCTTCTTTTTTATCTTTCTGAATTCAATTAGCTTGACACATTTGGAAAATTGTTTTATTAAATACTTAATGTTGGTTTAAATTACTCTAATTACTCCATTAAATTAAGTTAAAACTAACAATAATATTAGCTGCTATTAAAGGAGTACTTAGATATTTCTCCCAGCTAACATATTTAATAATGTTCAATCCAAAGCATATTAAAACAAATGTTATATGTATTCAAATTATTTATTACATTGTTATACCATCATGAAATATTTGACACTATTTTAACAAGTGTCAGAAATGTGTTTTATGTGGTCTGTTAAGTCTGTTTTGTCCCCCATAATTTCCCTTGAAGAATAAATGGGTTCTTATGGTTAACCATGAATACACTATAATGTGAATACACACAGTAATGTGAATACACAGTAATGTGAGTACACTATAATGTGAATACACACAGTACTGTAAACACACACAGTAATGTGAATACACTATAATGTGAATACACACAGTAATGTGAATACACTATAATGTGAATACACACAGTAATGTGAATACACACAATAATGTGAATACACACAGTACTGTAAACACACACAGTAATGTAAACACACACAGTAATGTGAACACACACAGTAATGTTGCACCAACTGATCTGCGGTCAGCTAAAAACAGCTCAGTGCTCCTAAACGGAGACGTTGCGCTTCCCGCCTCTGAACTTCGACCCTCACACTTAAAACTAGCCGAGTGACTTGCTGTCACAGAGTGGACTTTAAAATGGGTTATCTCAAACAAATTGATATTGAAAACTTCAAGTCGTGGCGAGGCAAAACCGTCATTGGGCCGTTCATGCGATTCAGTTGTATAATCGGCACAAATGGTTCCGGTAAGTTAGCGTTTTATGTCGATGTGAATGACCAGCGAGCTAACGTTAGCTATCGATGCTGCTAGCACGTTAGCTAGGTGAGTTGAGTTAATATGAAGGTTGTTAGCTAATACACAATGGTGAGCTTACTTTCACGTATACATGTTTTTACATAGTGGACTATTTATAAATCACTAAACATAATTGTTTGTTTCGGATAAAACATATATTTGTCTTTAGTTAACATTATAATAAGGCTAGCTTAGCAAACGTAGCTAGGTAGCTAGCGAAAACACCAACCGATAAGTTCCTTTAAAGTCAACCGCTCTGTTTAAGTAAATTAAGTTATTCAGAGCTTAACATCACACTAGGAAAGTCCCAGTCAATGGTGACCTTACTTTCACATATCCATTTTTTAGATGGTGGACTATTTATAAAACACTGAATATAATGGTTTGTTTCGGATAAAGCATAACGTTATATATTTGTCTTTAGCTAACATTATACTAAGGCTAGCTTAGCAAACGTAGCTAACTAGCTAATACACCAACCGATAAGTTCCTTTAAAAGTCAACGCCTGAAACCGCTCCGTTAAGGTCATTTATTCAGAGCTTACGCTGGGGGTTTTAATATCACACTAGGCAAGTCCAATGTGATGGACGCCCTGAGCTTCGCCATGGGGGAGAGGGTTGCCTGTCTGCGGGTGAAGCACCTCAGCGACCTGGTCCACGGAGCCCACATCGGGCGGCCGGTCCGCGACACAGCGCGCGTGGCCCTGCGGTGCTGCGACGACGAGGACCAGGAGACCGTCTTCTCCCGGAGCATCTTAGGTCGGTTCAATGGATACCAGCTCACCGAGTATTTACATGTTATGTATAGCTTAGTAATACAGTTGTCTAGAAAAGCTATAGGTTATATGTAATGTCACATGACTATTCTCGTGTGTGTATATCTGTTTTGTCTATGTTAGGTAGATCACAGGGCTGCACACTTCCATTATTTGTATTTTTATTCGACTATGCATTAATCAGATGTGCAAAAGAATTAAAAACGCATCTTCCCAGCTGCCCCACAGTAGTATAAAGTAGAGATAAGGACGGTAGATTTAATTTACAAGATGTGGATCAATCAGTTGCTCTTATATCTGCCTTCCACTGTGATTTTTAGGTGACGCCTCCGAGTATCGCATCAATGGCGTTGTTGTCAGACTGACCAAGTACATTGAGGAGTTGGAGAAGATCGACATTGTGACCAAAGCTCGAAACTGTCTGGTGTTCCAGGTAAACACTGTTATAAACACTGTTGTAAACACAGGCGTAGACACACACTAAAAACATGCTGTGGTGTAGAATACGTGGGAGACGGACTGGTGAGCAGATGTATATATGCTCATTATATTCATGCTTTCCTGCCCAGACAGTTTTTATTCATTGTGGGCACTCTGTAGCTGAATGAATGTGAATGTGCTGTGAATACATACATGTTGGTATCTACATGGTTGAAAGGTAACAAGTCAAGATAAAGGACACCTCAGTACATATCACAGATATGACTTTATTTAGCAGAATATAGATATAGATAGATATTTACTTTATTAATCATGCATGGGACATTTTTCGCTACAACAGCGTTAATAGATATGTGTAAAGCAATATTAAATATAAATAATGCACAATATACACAGAAAATTAAATAATAATAAATCGACAACATAATAGTGCAACACTGTCGTGGTGTTACAGTACATGCACAGCATTCTCCCTATTTTTAGTTAAATTATATAACTTATTAACCCTATGGGGTCGTATCAATTGCATTTGATCCCAAACACACACACATTTTTGTGACAGTTATGTAGAGACTTACCATTATAACACTCATCATGCCTTACACACGAGTCTGTTGTTCATCATTCTTCTCACCAGGGGGCGGTGGAGTCCATCGCGCTGAAGGACCCGAAGGAGAGGACCAAGATGTTTGAGTGCATCAGTCAGTCGAGAGAGTACGCTGCAGACTACGACAGTAAGAAGAAGGCCCTGCTGAAGGCGAAAGAGGACACGCAGTTTCACTTCAACAAGAAGAAGTCTGCTACTGTGGAGAGGAAACAGGTGTCCCAGGAGAAAATAGAGGTGAAGTCAAACACCCAGCCGCACAAATCCTCAAAGTCAACACACACTTGCAGTTATTATCACATGTCAGCTACGTTAATGTGCACTCACAGACACATGGAGTGTGTGGCTGAGAGCAGGTGGCTTTTATTCATTTTCCAATCTGGAGGACACAATGCTACTAGAAAACTGTGACTTGTGAGCTTTAACTTTCTCCCTGAAAACAACAATAAGGGCCTCAACAAAACTGTTGTTTTCAGTTCACTAGAGGTGAACACAAAACGAAACAAGCTAGTTTGTCCGACCATGAATCGAGTCAGAGGAGTAAAACCTGCTCTCATATAGCTAATAATCATTTGGGTTAACCACATACATTTGTGGACAATCATTCCTCAATGGCATGTGGCCTTAGTTTCTCTTTGTCAACCCATCAACTGGTCCCACACACACACACACTTTACCAGGCCCAGAGGTACCAGACGCTGGTGGACAACCTTCACCAAAACCGCCTGCAGATGAGCCTGGCTGAGCTCTTCTGCAACGAGACGGGCATCAACGTCCTCAGCGACATCCTGAGGGAGAAACAGCTGGCTGCAGCTGCGAAGAACAACACACTGGTGACGGGAGAGCAGACGGTCAAAACCTGCAAGAAGGAACACGGACGTCTCACCAGAGAGCAGCAGCAGATCGAGAAGGAGATACGGTTTGTGTGGATTCACTAACCAGTACATCAGAAACTACCCTAAAGTATATGGATAAACTTCCCTCATCAGCTGTTTTGTCTCCGACGATAAGCTTAAGTTTAGCTCCAATGGATCTGGGATATATTTGATGAACTTAGGTCCAACGCTGTCCCACAGGGCCCAGGAGCACGTCCTGTCCCAGTGTCGATCCCAGTACATCAAAGCCAAAGTTAACACCAGCCATCACACGAAGAAGGCGGGGGAGCTCCACAAAGCCCTGAGGAAGAGTCAGAAGCTGATTGCTAGTAAAGAGCAGGAGCTGGCAGAAGAAAGGCAGGAGATCTCTGAACTGGAGCAGACCTGGAGGACCTTTGAGAAGCAGAAAAAGAAGAAGGAAGCCTCGCTGGGCAGAGACATCGAGCTGGACAACGATCAGGCGAGTCAAGCTCCTTTCCTTCAGTTGACATGATGATGAATAGAAGAGGTTAAAGGTCAGGGTTTGGTTTTGTGCTACACAAAGTTTAAACATGATATTATTCAATAAGTTACTCACATACTCGTTCTACAGAACATTGCGTTACTTGATGCTTTCCATTGGGTCATGGTACATTATAATGTTATTATTGTTTCGTGTTTAAATTTAGCAAGAAACCAAAACAGTATCCAAACCGTGCTAAAAGAAGTGCATGTTTCGCACAAGAATTGTGGGAATCCCCCGCGTATTATTATCGACTTCTAAATCTCAAGTGTCGTGCATCGTTTCCTTTTGTTTTCTGCTCCAGCTGGAGCGCTACAAAGAGCTGAAGGAGCTGGCCCGAAAGCAGGGGGCGGTGCTCAGCCAGCAGGCGGAGAAGCTGCACTGGGAGGTGCGAGCGGACAGCGAGAAGATGGCTTTCGACCAGCGGCGTAAGAAGGAAGTGGAGGTACTGCCAGTGGCACGCATTTCTGCAGCTACAAATCAAATATTCACTCACTTTCCGCTTCATTTTTGGTGCTTTTTTTGCAAGTTTGGCCGCACAAAAGCAGTGAGAATGAATCAAAACACTAAAAATAATTATCGTCGCTTTGAATGTCATCTGTTGAAGGTCGCCATCAGGGGCCACCAGACTCAGCTGGAGGATTTGATCCGCAGGGCGGACAAGCTCGAAGAGTACGCCAAGTCCTGCAAGTACGACACACACACACACACACACACATCTTATTTATGGCAATCCCAGCAAACGTCACAGAGTCACGTCGGGTGTTTCAGGTCGTCCCTCGAGCAGCACCGTCAGCTGGAGGAGAGCCTCAGCACGGAGCTGCAGCGAGGCCGGCAGCGCAGCGTGGAGCTGAACATGGAGCTGGGCCACGTGCTGGAGGAGCTGGGGAACGCCCACCTGGACAGCCAGGAGAGCCGATGCCAGCAGCGACGCAACGAGCTGCTGGACAGGCTCCGCAATCTCTACCCCGAGACGGTGGTGAGAGACGGACGAGCGCCAGGAGGGAAGCCGAGAGAGCCGCAAATGAGAGGCAGGAGGCTCAAGACGCGCTGAAAAGGAATTAATTGGCTTGGAGAAGAAAAAAAAAAACTCTAAACTAAACAAGTCTTTTTAATGAAATTCACTTGGAGAGCTCTGACTTCAGTCAACTCCTTGATATCGAACCCTGAAGATGAGAATGAATATTGAATCCCGACATATAATCCTTATAAATCAGAATCCTTTTTTCCTTCGAGCGTCGTTAAAATATACACTCGCTATAAACCACTTTAGTACGGGGGTCATTCCTCATGTAGATGTTAATAATGTCTTACTGAGGGCATTTCTTCCTGTCCAACTCATAATGTCTTGCTGCTTCTTTAGAAAACATTTATATATATATATATATATATATATATATATATATATATATATATATATATATATATATAATTAAACCTTGTGAACCACATCATTATTTATAAACATCAGTCATTATTCACTATTTCTGAGCTTCAGCAAGCCTTTAACTTCATCCATGGAAATGATTCTGAACCTTCGTATATTTTTCTTTGCTTCTCGTCCCAGTTTGGTCGTCTGTCCGACTTGTGCAGCCCCGTCCATAAGAAGTACCAGCTGGCCGTCATCAAGGTGTTCGGCCGCTACATGAACGCCATCGTCGTGTCCTCGGAGAAAGTGGCTCGTGACTGCATCGGTTTCATCAAGGAAGAGGGAGCCGAGCGCGAGACCTTCCTGCCCGTCGACTACTTGGATGTAAGTCTGTGCTGAAACTGCAAAAAATGCTAAAGAAGGTGATGTTTTTATTCGGCGTGCAGGATCGTTTCTCCGCCATTAAGCGCATAACCGTGCATGTATGTGATAGCCACATACCGCTGCGTGTGCTCCAGGTGAGTCCCATGAACGAGCGGCTGAGGGAGACGCCCGGTGCCAAGATGGTGGTCGATGTCGTGCAGGTTAACAACGCCGCCGGCTCCGCCCAGCTCAGGAAGGTGGTGCAGTTCGTCTGCGGCAACGCTATGGTGTGCGAGACCATCAAAGAAGCGAGGAGTGTGGCCTTTGACGGACCTGTGCGCATTAAGGTAACCTCTCCATGTGCCTAACATTCATACGAGCAGAGAGAGAGAGAGAGAGAGAGAGAAAGAGAGAGCACCGCAGTTCTCTTTTCTAGTTGCATGGTGGACTGAAGATGAACATCCCTTCAGTTACTGTTGGGGTTGAGGATACGCAGCTAAGAATGTTAGCTTGTCTGGGTTTGGTCCTAATTGATTTGCATGAGCCTCAGTACCTTGCAACAAGCTTCTGGCAATAATTGGAATTTTTAGTCTGGAAAAGTGAAATGGAAATTGTGTTGAAACCCAAAAGCAGCTTCGCAGAACAGTTTTTGTCGTCCTTCATGGCGTAATCCATTCGTTGTTCCTGTAATAAAAGATTCTGCAGGTTAAAAGGTAAAGAAGAAATAATCACTTGAAAGAGGCAACATTATGAATCTCCTATCATTACCACCTGCACCCTCTCGACTTTGCTTCCTGCCTGAAAGGCTGCCAGCGAGACGCATGATCAGCTGTGTGACCAGCTGTGTGATCAGCTGTGTGATCAGCTGTGTGATCAGCTGTGTGACCAGCTGTGTGATCAGCTGTGTGATCAGCTGTGTGATCAGCTGTGTGACCAGCTGTGTGATCAGCTGTGTGATCAGCTGTGTGACCAGCTGTGTGATCAGCTGTGTGATCAGCTGTGTGACCAGCTGTGTGATCAGCTGTGTGACCAGCTGTGTGATCAGCTGTGTGATCGGCTGTGTGACCAGCTGTGTGATCAGCTGTGTGACCAGCTGTGTGACCAGCTGTGTGATCAGCTGTGTGATCAGCTGTGTGATCCCTGCAGACGGTGGCTCTGGACGGGACGCTGTTCACGAAGGCCGGCGTGATCTCCGGAGGCTCCAGCAGCCTGCGGACCAAAGCCCGATGCTGGGACGAGAAGGACATGACGCGGCTGAAGGCGCGCAAGAACCAGCTGACGGCAGAGATGCGAGTGAGTCAACACAAACACACTAAATGCATGACAAGGGAGAGGAGGAGGAGGGAGAGGCACAACATGCTATACGACATGTCACATAATTTGCAGCGCCGTAAAGGTTTATTTGACGTACATTGCTTTAGTTAATTCCCTCGGCCTGTGACTCATGACTCAAACAGTTGCTGTACATTATGTCATGAATGGCTAATGACTGGATTATTTCATCTAGAACCAGACATACAAATGGGGTGAATGATAATGAGTTCACTTCCTCTCTGTTTGCTCGACCCTCTTTGACAGGATTTGATGAAGCTAAAGCGGAAGGACTCGGACCTGAAACAGACCGTCGCTCAGGCTCAGGGAGCTCAGACCCGCCTCAAATACTCCAACGTAGAACTGGACACCATCCAGAAGAAAAACATCCCTCAATGCCAAGCAGTAAGGGCCACAGAGCTCTGAGGCCCCGCGGTGTCTCTTGATCACGCTTCTAATCCCAAATCGCATGAGATGTACGAGGATTTACCGCCTGTTTGTTGATGACAGGAAGCCGAAAATCTCTCCCGCTTGTCTGTCTCCAGGAGATTTCTCGTCTGGAGAGCGAACTCGCAAACCTGGACTCTGAGATCCAGATGCAGCAGGAGAGCGTGGAGGCCAAGGAAGCCGAGATGAAGAGCCTCCGAGACCAGGTCGACCAGGTACGGCCGCCGGCACGCCGTCACCGACGGTTTCAGTTCCTTTTCTGTATCTTCTTTTGTATTTCTTCATCCTGAGCGAGGTTCTTAGAACAGAAGGTGTTCTCATACGCTGTTCAAGTGTGTGATATTTGATATTTGACATTTAACGCGGCCGTTCAGATGGAGGACATTGTGTTTTCTGACTTCTGCGCCGAGATCGGCGTGGACAGCATCAGAGAGTACGAACGGGAGAACCTGAAACAGCAGACGGAGCTCGACAGGAAGCGGTACGACGAACACACGCACACGGCGGGATCTTCATCGCGCGCTGACACACACACACACACACACACACACAGGAGAAGTGGCTGTAAAGAGAGTCTCCTTGCAAGAGCCAGTCGCCTTTCACTCAAATTAAAACGATTGTATTTCTTCTCACGACAGGTTGTGCCAAAATAAAATGTTTTTTTATTATTAATAATTAGTAAAAAGACTGTAACAGCCTTTAAAAACATCATCAGAGACTCAATAATAGTTCATTTTAATGCATAATGTGCGATTGCTATTGCTTATTTTATTGGCTATTTGAGTTTTTTGGAGCATTCACTCTATTAAAGTGAAGGAAAACGATGCATATGAATAATGATTTGGACGTCGATTACCTCGGCAGTGTTGGAGGCTTTGAAGCGTTCAGCTCAGCCGTAACGTTCACTACGAATACTTTTCTGTAACTTCAGGTTCAAAATGAACTAGTTGTGTGTAAGTACGTGATTCTGCGCTTGTATTACCTCGATGGTTCTCATGAGGCCGTTGAGTTTCATGACGTAAACACCTTCACGTCTCTCTTCTCAGGCTGGAGTTTGAGAGTCAGCGCACCCGCTTGAACGCACGGCTCGAGTACGAGCAGAACCAGCTGGAGCAGCAGAGAAAAAAGCTCCGCAAACTAGAGGAAACCATCGAAAAGGAGGAGAGAGCCATGGCCGAGCAGCGGGAGGTAGTCGACTCAGGCGCTCATACTGTGTTCTCACCGTCAGGAGGGCAAGATGTCTCCAGAACGACACGCTGAACGAATCCTGATTCAAGAAATCCTGAGTTTGGGGACATTTAAGTAGCTGGTGTGAAATGAAACAATTCAGCGGACTTTGCAGACTTTTCCATTCCTGATGTTTCCCCCTCCCTCGTCTCTCAAGGATGAGGAGAAGCTGCTGGCAGCGGTGGACGACGGTCAGAGGAAACAGATGGAGCTGAACGACCAGCTGCTGTCGAAGAAGATCCAGGTGGCCGCCGCCAAAGCTGAGCTGGACCAGAACACCAAGAGCCTCAAAGAGACCAACAAGTAACACTTAACACCACACACTGTGCCGCGGGGCTGCCAGTAACGGCTCATCTTCTATCACTTAATCTCTCTATTTTGTCAAACAGCACAAAACAGAATGTAAGCACAGGTTTTATTGAACTCAAACATGTTGTGAGTGTCAACACGACCAGAAGAGAGGTGACATCCTCTCTTCTTTCAGTCTCCTCTTCTCCAATCTCCTCTCCCAGAGAGCTGGCGAAGCTGCAGCGGGAGGTGATGTCTGCAGAGTCGGCCCTGGAGCAGAAACGCTTGGCCAGACACAACATGCTGCTGGCCTGCAAGATCCAGAGTCTGCCCATCTCCCTGCTGTCGGGGAGCCTGGATGAGATCAGCGAGGTGAAGGTAAGACGGAGAGAATGAACGGACATCAGTTTAAATTATCCTATTTGGAGACAAAAAAGAGAATGTAATAAAAGCAGCGCTTGCATTGGAGCAATAAAGTCTTGAGAAACCCTGCCTAAAAGAAGCAATAAGGCGACTTGACGCACTTTATGTTTGGTTTGCTCTGCTCTGTGCAGCTGGACGAGGAGTCTGAAAGCACCTCGACCACCTTGAACATCTTCGAGAGAGAGGCGCAGCTCGTCATCGACTACTCCGGCCTGGACGCAGAACTCAGGGTCCAGACATCAAAAAACCTCAGCGACGTGTTAATCTCCTCTCGGCGCTGCCTGTTGTGATGTGTGTGTGTGTGTGTGTGTGTACAGAGTCTGCAGACGGAGGAGCAGACCGAGGCCTTCTTGGAGAAGCTGAGGGAGTCCGTCTCCTCCGCTGAGGGAGTGCTGCAACGCACCACGGTGCCCAACCTGAAAGCTCTGACCAAGATGAGGGAGGTGAAGGACAAGTTACAGGGAGTCACCGACGGTACGCACGTGTTTTTGATGTTGATCTACAGGATTTGTATCATTAATACACGTGTAAAACGAGGCGCTTTCTTCTTTCTTATAGTCCTAGTACCATAACTGAACTCTGTTTCCTGTCCCTGGCTCAGAGTTCGACGCCAGCACCAGAGCAGCCAGGAAATGCAGCCAGGAGTTCGAGCGAGTCAAAGACCAACGCCTGAACCTCTTCAACCGCTGCTTCGACCACGTGTGCGTCGTCATCGATCACATCTACAAAAGAATATGCAGGAACAACAGCGCCCAGGTGAAGCGACGCCACCTTTAAAACCGCAGAAACACGCTCTCAGGTCTGCAATGACGAGATCCGGCCGTTTGTGCTGCAGGCCATCCTGAGTGCGGAGAATCCAGAAGAGCCGTACCTCGGAGGCATCAACTACAACTGCGTGGCGCCGGGGAAGCGCTACATGTCCATGGACAACCTGTCTGGTGGAGAAAAGGCCATCGCTGCCCTCGCCCTGCTGTTCGCCATCCACAGGTGACGCTCACGCCAAACAATGTGCAACACAAGACATGAGATTATGTCTTTTTTTAACAGTTTTTTGGGTTAAGTTTTCCGATCCGAGGGTCGTATACTGTACAGATTGCAAAGGGAGGGAAACATTTGTGATTCCTTATATTGGGCTACGCAAAATACATCGACATCAACTTAAGATATTAAAAATGCTCATGAAAGCGCCAAATAACAAGTAGAATAAACAGATTAATAAATATGTACTGGCGCATTGAATCACCAACATGGTATTGCTTCCAAAATCATTCAACAAAATGTGGAAGCTGCACAGCTGGATGATGACTTCCCCTCAGCTATAAAAACTAAAGAAACTAAAAAAAGAAAAAGGAACGAGCAGCTGTTGACTCCACGAAACATCCTTCAGAAACTTTTCGGCAGGTGAAAAACCTGCAGACTCTGGGTACTGAACTTTTAAAACTGTTTTTAAACTGATGAATGGACTGTTAAAGTTCGGGCTTTGTAATTTGGAAAGGCTCTTGATCCTCTTCTCCTTCACACCATTAACTTTATGCAAGGAACTCTCTTCTCCCGCTGCTTCCTCTTCTCTTCTGTACTAAAACACCTTTGTAAATTAACTCCATGTCCTCTTTTCAAGCACTTGTTCCATCTCATCTGATACTTGTTATGCTAGTTTTTATTGGCCTGGCTCTCATGTTTTGACCCTACGGTTTGACACCGTTTGTGTTTCGTCCTTCAGCTTCCGTCCCGCTCCCTTCTTCGTCTTGGACGAGGTGGACGCGGCGCTGGACAACACCAACATAGGCAAGGTACAAGGGTTCACAGCTCATGTCTACAGCAGAGCTGAAACACCGAATCAAACAAGCAGTTTACTATTTAAGTCATTTATCAACGAGAAATGCCAAAATGCTTTGATTGCATTCCCTCCAACGTGAGGATTTGCTTCGTCTATTTGACTGAACATCTTTGGATTTGGATCGTTGGTTGGACAATATGTACACAGACGCTGGCCTCCTCCAGCTCGACCCGCTCGGTCCTGAGCTCCTCCCACCACACGAGCACGACCACATGCAGGCGCTTCACACCGCTAACGTGTACGAGCGCTAGTCATTCGTTTCAGGCATCTCGATGCTGTCTTACGACAGCGATTCCAATAGAACGACCGTCTTGTTTCCTTTGTAAACGTGTTGGCTTCGTAAAGGAGGACGCGCTGGGATTCCAGGCTTCTAGCGAGCTCCTCTTATCGCCGCAATGTTGCTCATAGTTTTAACCTTTGAATCCGTCTTCTAGCAAAGGGGCGCCATCTTTGTTTGGAGAACTGATGATCCGTGATTGGCTAAAGAATCCGGTCACAGGCTAGATTTCTGTCAGACCACGTGAATTACAATATGCTGGAAGGTTATTTTGGAATCCAACCCTATAAGGAAAAACCTGCCTAACTCTTCTTAAGCAGAATTGTGGCGGCCAGTATACACTTTTTCTGTAAAAGATGAAGTTCCACACCTCGCGTGTGGCCGTTTCGTTTGCATCCAGGTGACCAGCTTCATCCGAGAGGAGTCCCAGCAGAACATGCAGATCATCGTCATCTCCCTGAAGGAGGAGTTCTTCTCCAAGGCCGACGCGTTGCTGGGCGTCTACTCAGACGTAACGCACTCGTCCGACACGCAGAGCTCATTCATTTTCCTACGTGTCGTGACAACGCAGTGACGGCGGCGCTCTCTTCTCCGCAGTACGAGGAATGCATGTTCAGCCGCATCCTGACCCTGGACCTGCGACCCTACCCGCTGGCCGACGACGACAACGGGAGGCAGGCGGCCATCGAGCAGACGGGACTCGCGTAGCCTGCAACCGAACGCACGAGGATCGCCTCGCACGCCTGGTTCACGTTCGTCCTCCACTCGTACCGACGGTTCTGTTCTCAGACGAGGTCGTTCTCTCATCATTGAATCGGTCTTTATGTTCCATTTCAGGCTGTTTCAGAAGATTTGTGTAAGTTCATGAGCCTGTTTTGTGTGTTTATATCTTCTTTTAAGTGTCGTTAAAATAATTCTGTTGTAGTAACAAAACACAAGTACTTCCTAAGTACTTCTACAAACTACCACATTCATGTATTTGATAAAAGACAACCTTGTTCATGTTTCTAAAATAAGTTGTTTGTGTCCATGTTACTTCCACAGTGAAACGTTGTTGGTGCATCACTTTGTTACTCAAAGTGTTTTTTACTCCAGTTGTGCTTTTAAGCGTGGCTTTTGTTCATTAAAGCTACAGAGTTAAAGATGTCTGCATATCTGTTGTTTTGTGTTATTGTGTGTGAGTCTGAATGGACACTTTATATATATTTAAATATATTGTTACGGTCTTTTACTCAAGTAAAGAATAACAAAACCACTATTTAAAAATAGTAGACCTCTAAAATTTTACTTCTGTATTTAATAGGCAACTATTTTTAAGACCGTGCAAAGGTTTTATTTAATTTTCAGGGTTTTTTTTTCTTTAGATTTTTTAAATTTTGTTTGGCATTTTACTTGTGATATGTTTTTCTGAAGTGATTTTATTTTTATGCAAAACTTTTTTTGTAGAATGGAGTACTTTTTTACTGTGGTATTTCTATTATCATTTACTTTTCATTACAACACAGATAAACAAAAAATATTCATATGTGCCAACTGAAAACAGTAAGAAGAATATTAAATATACAGATGGAATAAAAAAAAGTGTATAAAAGTACTTAAACTTAATTTTTATTTTAATAAAATGTATTTTACTTCAGAACCATTAATTAAGAATATTCCTGCTAAATAAAATCAGTTCCTATAGTATATGAGTTTTTGATATAAATACTATTATCTTCATTGTGTTGTTATCATTTATTAATATTATATTGTAAACTAAGTCGATCCATCATCTTTCTTAAGTTAAAAGTATTTGTACATGTCACTAACAATACCCTCAACCTTTATATATCTTGTAAAACTTCTTTACATTGTTGTATTTATACTTGTAATTACTGAAGTAAAACACGTGAATAGTTCTCGTTGTGTTGTTGATGGCCGGCGGTAGGGGGCGCTAATGTTTCAGTGGACACGCGCAGGAGGAAGACCACGTGACCAATATTTACGGAAGTGTTTCCTCGTATCGAGCTGTCATTTCTGTCGCGTCGGCTCACGGAAACATCGGTGATTCTCTCCCAAATGTTTCTCTCCCTGAGACGGAAGCCTGCTCGGCTCTCACGCAGCGTCACGTGAAAGCTCTGCTCGCGCGCTCACGCGCTCACTGCTACATGTCGGCACGAGCAGCTGACGTCAGCTAGCTTTTAAGCTAGCTAGCTAGCTAGCTAGCTTAAAACCTCCGAGCTAACAACAACAGCAACCTTTCCAGCTGTCCCTTCTGGTGGGATGTGGTGAGTTGGGAGGTCGTGTGAGGTATTTTGTGTTTCTTCCAGGATACGTTTAATTCAACATTATCGCGTATTCTTGAGTTTCTGGAAACGGTGACGGAAGCTAACCGCTAGCGCCATGGGAGCCGAGCAGAGCGGCGACGCGGAGCACAAGCACTCCGACTACAGCTCCTCGGGTGAGAAGACTCGCGCTGCATGGAAGAAAATACATGATTTAGCCACTTGCATGCCGTTTATAGACGTGAACTAAGGTAGAGTAGCATCTTAGCTTGTTATACGTGATGAAAAATAATGTTATTAAAATCATTAAAGTAACCTTATTTTGAGCATTTCTTGATTTGAGTAATCACATTTTACTCTAAGTGAATGTTGATATTTCTTATTCATTATTTACTTGACACCTATCAATAACAGTTACTTTATTGTATTTAAAAAACGGTTTAAAGTTACTTTATTAAAGCCAAATAATGGATATAGTTCTTGTTATGGTTTATTATTACATTGTGACTTTACTTATTTTACACCAGTCAAGGATATGAGTACTTATTTGCAAGCAAAAGCAAAAAAAAAAAACTTACATAAAAGTAGCTAAGTACAATTACTTCATGTACACTTCAGATATAACTGACTTTATATGTCTTTCATATGGATCAATGTAGTACCTCTACACGAAAATAAACTTAAAACCTTGTCATATTCACCAGCCAGTGATCTGATCACAACCACATGAGGATGTGCAGTAACTGCAGCTCGTCGGTATTAACAGCTGTTCTGTCGTTGCAGTTGTGCCGTCGCCGGCGAAGCAGAAAGCAAAGATGGATGACATCGTGGTCGTGGCTCAGGGGACCCAGTCGATGCGGAATATCCACAACGACCCAGATGTCATCAAGCTTCAGGAGATACCCACCTTCCAGCCGCTTTTAAAAGGTGACTTTTTATTTCTTTGGGCTCCCGACATGAACTAGAGGATCGTCTTTCAGACCGAGTTATAGTCAGATAGATATCCCATATTTTCTGATAGAAGACAAACGTACCTGTCCAGGTAAGTATCTTGCCCTAGAACACATTGACATGGACTAGCGAAGCGCAAACTTCTGATTGAAGGATGCTTCGATCCATCACAGTCGTCCCAATACGTACCTTTTTTGTTTCAGGCTCGCTTTAAAGCATATATAAATGACCTAAAATCACTTAAGCGGTGCTAAATTGTAAAACAAACTGAAACCAGAAGTTGCACTTTTAACTTCCAATAATTTAAATACAACTGCACAATGTCTTCGCAATGTTTTTAGTATGAAATGTTGCTCTGTCATGACCTATTTTGAGTGCTATCAATAGGTTGTGCAGAACTTTATTTCTGACTTCAAAGCTAATAGTTGCTGCAACTCATTAGCACTGAGTTAGCATGTAATGATGCACTCCTGAAAGAGCAGAGGGTGACTCTGTCAGCTCCTTTGCATCACTAACATACAATGTTTAGGCGTCACGCTGTTGTCAAGCGTCCCAACATGTCCGTTTTGTGTTTGTCTCTCCTCAGGGGTGCTGAGCGGCCAGACGTCGCCCAGCAGCGTGTGTCTGGAGAGGCTCGACGCCGCTCAGGTGCTGCAGCTCTGCGTCCGCTACCAGGACCACCTGCACCAGTGTGCCGAGGCCGTGGCCTTCGACCAGAACGCCCTGGTCAAGAGGATCAAGGAGGTGAGGCTGCAGGAGGTCAGCAGGAGAAGTTTAGCATGCAGAGCTTCTCCTTCCTCAACCCCAGAACCAGCACATGAGCTGGAGTGGTCCCAGTTGAAGCAACAGGGTTAAACATATCAAATCCTCTTGCACATCTCGTGTGTCAATTCGATCAATTGAAGTTGTGCAGAAAGTTTTAGCTGATCATCAGAAAACCAAGTTTTGTGATATATTTTATTGATTTTTAAAGAGTACAAGATATGCAACATATTTATCTTATATTTATCTTATATATATATTTCTTGATATATACTGTATATATGAAGGAAACTAAGGACTAAGGATATATGAAGGAGAAGAAAGGTCAATAATCGAGTATAAAAAAGCCAGATATTCCCTGTTTTTGCTCATTTCTTTGTTTTAAAATGTTTGCTAACTTATATCTTTTAGTTTTGGACCATTTCTTGGACAAAGCAAACTAGTTCACGACATTAACTTTGACTGTGGAAACTTAAAAACCATTTTTTGGGGACATTTTATAATCGTTTAAATGATTTAGTGATTCCTTTTAAATGGGGGAAAACATTTTGCACAATCAATAAAGATAACACACACATGTGAAATACCTTAAGTTACAGAGACTAACAATTTATTATATGGGAAGAAATTTGTTCAAGGAACTCAACAGTATTAGACACTTGGAAATGTCAGGATTTCACATCTTAACACGTTTTATTCCTAAAATAAAATGTTCCTGAGAGACTCTTTCATTAATCACCTTCATGCGTTCGCTGTTGCTGATTGTTTAAGTGCTTTAAAGATGATTCATGGAGTGTCATCAAGAGTCAAAGTCGTGTCTCTCCACCGTCTCGCTCCAGATGGACTTGTCCGTGGAAACCTTGTTCAGCATCATGCAGGAGCGCCAGAAACGCTACGCCAAGTACGCCGAGCAGATCCAGAAGGTCAACGAGATGTCCATGATCCTGCGGCGCATCCAGATGGGCATCGACCAGACGGTGCCGCTGATGGAGCGCCTCAACAACATGCTGCCCGAGAGCGAGCGCCTGGAGCCCTTCAGCATGAGGCCCGACGGGGACGGGGCCGCCGGCAAGTAGCCTCGTCCTCCACGCCAACGCAGCTGCGTCCGATCGGCAGGAAGTGCAGGTCTGTCCAGCTGTCAGGGGGAAAAACGCTTTTTTAAGCTTTATTCACGGAGGTGTAAATGTGTGAGGCCGCTCGAGTCGAACAGTTCTTTAACTTCGACCTGCTAAACACACATGTTCTTTATCAGAGACATCATACTTCCTGTTGCATATTTGCTCAACACACACACACACACACACACACACACACACACACACACACACACACACACACACACACCTGAGCACAACCCTGAATCTGAAGGGCTGCAATTAAAATGTGCCTCAGCTGCAGAGCGCTCTGAGTTCATGTGTGTGTGTGTGTGTGTGTGTGTGTGTGTGTGTGTGTGTGTGTGTGTGTGTGTGTGTGAGCAGCGTAAAGGTTTTTTTTCTGGTGCTTCGTGGCGAGAGGCGCTCGCCTCCTGGAAGTGCAGCGGATTTGATTTTTTGGATTTCGCGCTTTACGTCGCAAATATCAGTCTTTAGTGATCGTGACGTTCCTCTCGCTGCCGGCGGCTGCAGATCTCGTCTCATGAACTTCCTCCTCGCAGACGGACTTGGGCTTTTTTTCTTCAATTTTTCCTGGACTAATACGGAATAATAGGACGAAAGAGACGGATTATCGCCACTGGATTACAGCACGAACGCACTGCACGAAGTCACCAGAGGAAATGTCCTCGAGAAGTGTAGCTTTGTGACTTTTAATTTATTCGGATTCAAGCAAAAATCCAGAGAAGATGGATGTCGATGTGGAGAGAGAGACCGTGTGTGTGTGTGTGTGTGTGTTAGCTTTGTCATGGTACGTGCCAAAGATCATAAGTCCTCAGTTTTTGTAAATATGCTCCGGTCAGTCGCACCTTTGGGTCTTTGAGTCGCATCAGGTGGACGTCACTGCTTCTTCTGCTGAAGATGTTTCTGTATCGTGAGCTTTGCTCGTGAGGCTTAAAGGGTTCGTTCAACCAAATTATGAAGAAAAGGAAGAAAAAAAGCACATTTTCTCTTTGTCTTTGCACAAAGGTTTGGTTTCATTTGTTCAGGATTCTGACGGAAATCTTATCACAAGGAAATAAATAATTACCCAAATCAACCGAAACGTCTGTGGAGAAATGATCAGCACGACCAAACATGTTGTAACAACAACACAACATGTTGTAACAACAACACAACATGTTGCGTTGTTATCCAGACAACACAACATGTTGTCTGGATAACAACGCAACATGCTGTCTGGAATGTGTTTGGAGTAAGTTTCATCTTCAAGAAACAAAACACCTGTACGAGAAGGTCAACGAATAAAACAAGACTGTAAAATAATAAAGAAGAAAAAAAACACAAATGAAATGTAAACTGTCTCCTTTGAGAACTACTGAACTGTTGAGTGACAAAGACGCTGTGAAACAAACATTAAAGTCTATGAACACATTATTTTAAAGCAACCAGGACATTGTTTCTTCACCACAAATTCTACAAATGTGATTTAAATCTCCGTTGTTGTTTTCAATGGCAAAAGAAAAACAAGTTTAAACCCGTAAATGAACTGAATCCCTCTACGTGACAACAGGTCTGACTCGTGCAGACCAACAAACACTTAAACCAACAAACAGTTTGTCTGTTTGTGTCAATAAAAGATGAGAGCTTATGTTCTGTTTTAGGTTGTGTGTGTGGGCTCCTGTTCCTCCACTAGGTGGCGTCGGAGATAAATCCAGTAAAGTAAAAGCCTGCATATGAATTAATAACGAAAGTAATTATTAGTTGCAGCCCGACACACAAATCCTATGACAACTGTGAGCCGTCGTGTGATTGGCTGTTGGACACGTGCACATTTGGGAAAAGTCTTTTTTTACACGGCAAAGTTTAATATTCAGAAGTTACTTCTATCCTGATATATTTATGCTCGTGTTCAGTCCTCAAAGCTGCATTTAGGGAACAACGCTCTGTGAAAACTAATCTGTGTTTCTTGTGTTCGGGGACCAGGAAGAGGTGTGTGTGTGTGTGTGTGTGTCTGTGTGTGTGTGTGTGTGTGTGTGTGTGTGTGTGTGTGTGTGTGTGTGTGTGTGTCCTCTGTGGATTACATACACGCATCAAACCCAAACACCACATCAGCATCAGGCATGGAGGGATTTTTCTTCTTCTTCCCAGAAAGCTTAGCAGCTAAACGGCGAGCGGCTCCTCTCTGCGTTCAGCACTCGATGGCGTGCCGTTATTCATATTCGAGCCGGCGCCGTCTGAATTATTATAATTGTTGTGACGCTTGTTGAACGTCTCTCCGGCGTCCAGACCGTCCTCCTCCGGCTCGCTGACGCAAAAGAAAAAGTTCTCTTCTGATTTTGAAGCGAGGGAACTCCTTTTGATGCGTTACCGTCTTTCATGTGTGAATTAAACGAGTGTAAAAAAGAAAAAGAAATGTCTTAAATGGCCTTGAGGGTGTTGTTTGAACATTGGGCCCAAACATGTAAATCCTGGTCTGGTTCTGAGGAGAACGCCGTGAAAAGTTCCTCTGAGTCTTTGTAATGAAGAAAAGCTCTGGGCTCAGAGCTGAGATATTAACGCCGCGACGCGCCACCAGGAAATCATCCTGTGGAATGAAAGAGAAATCCAATTTCCCCCTGTGTGCCGCTCATTTGAATATAAATCAAAAGCCCCCCCCCTCCTTCCTTCTCAAGATTGGAAACATGAAAGTAAACTCTGAGCCTCTTATCCGTGTTATCTTTTCAGGGGAAAACTCAAAAACCTACACTGCTGGTTGTTGTTGTTGTTGTTGTTGTTGTTGTTTACGCGCTAAAAGTCACATTTTGAGTTTCCCAGACAACACATCACACTCTGCATCATCACTTTTGAAGTGATTCAGAGGTTTAAAATCGCTCTTTTCACCCGACTGAGGTTGTTTAGAAGAGAAGTGATACACAACACACACATCCACGGAAACGCACGAGGTTGGAAAAAAACACACAAACTCAACACAAAATAATTAAATAATAACTTTTAGGTAAAACTATTTTTTAAATTTAATTGGATTCAAGCTCAAATATTTAAGTCACTTAATGATTTGTCTTCAAACAGAACTCGAATGAAATAATCGATTTTTCAATTATTTCATATTGAAGCCAAAATGTTCCATCTCTTCTCCAAAATGAGGATTTGTTTGTTTCTTGTTGTCTTTGGATTTTAAAATATATTTCACTTAAAAATAAAAAGCTAGGAGCAAAGACTTGCAGCGTAACGTAGATGCTGAATATCTGTTCTCCTTCTGTTCTTTCTCTTTCTGTCTCCGTTCTGTTCTCTACAGAGATAGTTTGACATTTTAGTGAATTCTCCTGTTCGTTTTCCTTCTGAGACTCAGGCACGACGGTTGCTTAGCTTAGCTTAGCTTAGCTTAGCTTAGCTTAGCATAGAGAATAGGCCTCGAATACCAATCTATCCTCCGCTTCAGCACCTCGGACAGCGCCGTGTATCTAACTCCTCTTCCTCTTCTTTCCTCCTTCAAGGACCTGCTGCTTGTGTCCTGGTCGACTTTGAAGCAAAAGAATTCAACCATTTGGTTTAAATTCACTTAAATGAACCAACGTGACCAAAATAAAGAAGTTTAATCATCGATAAAGGTTCTCTCAACCTGTTTTCAGTTAAACACAACTTAATACACATCGTGCCTGATTTAATACAGAATATACACAATTAAGTTTAAGAACCTACACGTATATTATTGAATATTCATTAAATAGCTATTTTTAAAGGATTCTCTAAATGTAAATATATATTTAAGTCCCCCATTTCAGAACCACTCATCTATAATATCACTGTTTTCCTGCACAGAAATAGATTTAAAAACCATAAATGTCGCCAGACGCCTTTTTAACAGAATTTATATATATATATATATATATATATATATATATATATATATACATATATATATATATATATATATATATATATATATATATATATATATATATATATATATATATACATATATATATATATATATATATATATATATATATATATAGCTTTTCTATCTGACACCAGTCACCTCCAGTGATGGATGCATATTTGTATACATGTATATAACATATTTAAGCAATAAGGTACAGAGGCAGTGCTGTATCGTCAATAATGTACTGCTGAAGGGTGTTTAATGTACATTACTGTAGATACAGCACTCTCTCTCTGTCGGTTTATAAATGTTGCTTTTTGTTTACAGCACTCTGTATGTTTGTTTTTGTCATGCTTTAAATGCAATATGCATGCAATATTAACGAGCATCAGTGCTTCACGCTGATGTGAATAACTCTCCATCCTGTCACTTCAGTTGTATGAAATGCTTTGTTTCAGAGCGAATGAACCCGCTGCAGTACATGTTGTTTTATTCCCTTTCTCTTTTCTAAAAAGCTCTTTGGTTTGTGGCACAATGCTGCCGCTCCAACACGTGTGCTGCTTCACTTCAGACAATAACACGTGGGAGGAATTCATCATTCACTGTTATTCATATGCAAATTCAAACTTCCACTTTGCAGCAATGCTCCAGCTCCATGCGTATGTGTGTGTCTGTGAGAGTGTGTGTGTGTCTGTGAGAGTGTGTGTGTGCTTGAGAACAAAAAACCATCCCATCCTATATCAATTATGTGGAGTGGTCTCTTCACGTTGATTACCAGATAAGAGGTCGAGCCAAAAGCTTTGTTCCGCAGAGATGAGTCGGCGTACGTCGGGGGGGAAAAGGTTCTGGAGAACCCTCCAGGGGTTTGATGACAACCAGAAGTTCTCGCTGGCCTGAAAGTGGAAGCGTCCTCTCTGCGTTTGGCCGTTTCCTGAACTTGGATCAGACGCGTCCCGACGTTATCGACGCTGCTGGTTCTTCTGCCGCAGATGTTTCCTGCCAAACTTCACTGGACGGTGTTGAGATGAACGCTCGTCTGGACGGGAGGATTTTTACCCCCGAGCTGTAGAGGAGGTACGTCAGACTTATTGGAGGATAGAAGATTTATATATATTTAAATAAATATATATATATTTAAATATATATATATATATTTAAATATATATATATATTTATAAATATATATATGTATATATATTTATATATATATATATATATATATTTAAATATATATATATACATATATATATATATATATATATATATATATATATATATATATAAATATATTGATTGATTGATTTTCACAGTTTTTATCTCACCAGGAACAGGATTCACACCTGTCTGAGGAAATGTAAGGTTACAGACTATGGAACTTATGCAATTAAGGTGGAATTAAGGTACATTTAGGTACTTTCATTTACATTCAGGTACATTCAGATGACAGATGTAGACGTAATATCATTTAATTGCATTAATCGATCAGGCACTAGAGTGAGAAGTTATCATATGACCTTTTTTTTAGTGGAAACAAACAAACATCGATGCATAAATACAAGAAAACCAACACGAGAGCTTTACACGTGTTCATCAGCTGAAAACAGTCCTGTTTGATTAATGTCTCCTCAAACACATCACAGCCAATTATTTACCTTTTTATTCATAGAACCAGGACAGAGATCGACCGACAGTCTCACTCATCCAATTATCAGAAGAAGCGTAATGTTTCTTCTGTTCATCTTTGTGTAATCAGCGGCTCGGCAGCGTTTCCTCCACTTTTTCTGTCACTTAACTGGAAAATCTTGTGTAAGTCGTGAAGTTTTAAACCAAACCACGAAGACAACCGTTTATTTCCAAATTATGTGGAGAAAAAAAGTTTTAAAAAAACAGTGAAATGACGACCATTAAATACTGTATTACTGCAGTCATGACGGTGTATTTCTATTATTATTATTATTTATATTATCTATCAACAGTAGAAGTTCACAGTCTCGGCTGCTGAAAAGGAGGAAATAGATATACAAGAAAAGAAGGAATAAACTGCCTGGAAACAGGCTTTTGTTCGTACATGTGAGATTTATAGTAAAAAATAGGGACAAAAGACATCAAGAGAGCGATGTATAATTATCACTGACGCCTCAACTCAAGCTGTGGTGTGCTGGAGGATTCATCGGCCGCCAGATCCGGTTCGTCATCTTCAGAGACGTGACTCACCGCACGGAGACGCCGCCGCTCTGTGAGGAGGGAAGGAATGCTTTCTGTTGGCTTGAGTTGCTCTGAACCTTCTCGAAAGACGGCAAAGCTACAGATGGACGGATACTGCAAGGGCCCTTTTGTAATGTCTCTGGGTGAGACAGCCGGCTTCAAGGAGGAGGAGCCTCTGACTCTATTGTTGGTCATGTGACCTCCAGACGTTGATCAGCAGGAGGAATGAAGAACAACACTTATAATCATAATAATCTGCTCACGGAGATCAATAACACCTGGACGCCGGTTCCTGCCGTCCTTCTACAATCTGAGTGAAGTGTGTTTTGCATAAAAGCCAAGATGTCCTCGCATCAAGCACACCTCCAACCCGTCCTATCAAGCGCACCTCCAACCCGTCCTCGCATCAAGCGCACCTCCAACCCGTCCTCGCATCAAGCGCACCTCCAACCCGTCCTCGCATCAAGCGCACCTCCAACACGTCCTCGCATCAAGCGCACCTCCAACACGTCCTCGCATCAAGCGCACCTCAAGATGCCGTGTTGACCGCGAGGATTTCCACCAATTTAGAGCTGTTTCATATTCACCCCTGAAAGCTCCTGATGTCTTTTCCAGAGAAGAGATAGAGAGAGAGAGAGAGAGAGAGAGAGAGAGAGAGAGAGAGAGAGCGAGAGCCTCCAGGTGAGGGGAGCCCCCCCCCCCCCTCCCTTTCATCCCGTTCCACCAGGTTAAAACATGAGTTGCAGTTCACTGAATATTCAGTCACGCTGGGAAGCTCCTGCAAACCCTTCAAGTGATCCGTTATGAAATATTCAGACCTCATCTGGGGAAGGAAGGAAGGGAGGAGGGGAAGGAAGGGAAGGGGGGAGGAGGAGGGGGGGGGGGGGGGGCTCGACAGCTGATTGGGCGACAGCGTTTCCCTTCAGCTGGTGTTTGAACTCTGCATTGGCTTTGTTTAACGCTGACGAGGCGAACACCGACGCTAACACCGACGCTAACCTTCACGCCTCTCAAGCGCCTGATGACGAGCAGCAACTGAGAGGAAGAGAGAGAGAGAGAGAGGGGGAGAGAGAGGGTCGCACCTGCACCTTATTACAGTTATTACAGATATTACAGTTATTACCTGGGATTAGAAACAACAGTGAAACATCTGGAGCTCCACATCACGGGCTTTTTTAATCTGACCTTTTAGTTAAAGTGTCAAAGGCTCGCAGAGGAAATGCAGATGTGTGGAGAAAGAAAGTCACTTTGTTCTACTCCAGGATTCTCAAAACAAAAGCATCGACTAGAACACACACACACACACACACACACACACACACACACACACACACACACACACACACACACACACACACACACACGAGCAGTTTAATCGACCAACATGTTCTGAGTAAAGTTTTGATGTTCTTTTAAAAATGTTCTCGTTCCAGTTTCGCCTCTTGGAGCAGAAGGAACCTCTGACCTCTGACCTCTGACCTCCGTATCAACTGAACATGTTGAGTCTTGGAGCCGGCGGTTTGATTCTCTCTTTCGCTCAGACTTTCTGCAGGAACCTCGGCTCTCACACTGGAGAGGGAGGAAGATTTCAAAGTCAAATGTTCCTCCTTCCTTCTCCTTCTTCCTCCTCTCTTCCTCCTTCCTTTTTCTTCTTCCTCTTCTTCCTCTTCTCTTCTTCCTCCTCCTTTCTCCTCCCTTCTTCCTCCCTCTTCCTCCTCCTTCCTTCCTCCCCCTCTCTTCCTCCCCTCCTCCTCCTCCTTCTTCTTCCTCCTTCCTCCCTCGTCTTCCTCCTCCTTTCGCCTCCTCCTTCCTCCTCTTCTTCCCCCTCATCCTTCCTTCTTCTTCCTCTTCCCTTCTTCCTCCCTTTTCTTCCTTCCTTTTCTTCCTCCTCCTCCTTCCTCCCTCGTCTTCCTCCTTTATCTTCCTCCTTCCTTCTTCTGTCTCCTCTTCATCTCTTCTTCCTCCTCTTCTTCCTCCTCCTCTTCCTCCTGACCCGCGTCGCTTGTTCTTCTCCTCCAGAGCGACTCGACCTCATCGCTCAACGTTTTCTTCAGTTGTTTTGTGTGTGAACGTCTTCATCTTCAATCATCTTCATCACTTAAAGAGCTTCAGCCTCAGACCGTTTAGGAAGCTCTCCTGTCGTCTTGTTGTTGTTGTTGTTGTTGTTGTCGTTAGCCGGAACAACGACACATTATTCACAAAGTGAACGCGTCGGGCTTCAGTTCGAGGGAGGAAGAGGAAACAGACTCGCTTCATCTCAGATTCCAGGCGACGAGTCGACTGAATTATAATGCAAAGAAAATCACAACCGAACCCCGAAAGCACAGAAAGCTCGCCGATGAATAATCGAGACAGATGAATAATTAGGGAGGGGGGCGGGGGATCGATTCCAATTCAAAGTTTCTGACAAGCTAATGGATTGGGGCTCAGCTTTTTCGGGGCCTTGGCGGTTGAAGCAAAGTGCCGCCGGGAGATGAAGGCGAAGAAAAAAAAAAAATCCCAACTCGCCGCCGCGATCCTCGACGTTCCCCGTCTGGGGTTGTAAATCTCATGATGTAGGAGGAGATGAGGGGGAAGTATTGACTTCTTCCTCTCCGCACAGTCACCGCTCCCGTTGCTCACCTCGAAGGTCTGGAATTAATCATTCATTCATTCATTCATCGCCTCGGGAACTAACGTTGTTCTCAGAGACGGACGCGTTGCTTCACTTCAACTACGACAAAGGAAAAAGATTTAAAATTCTACGTCAGCACTTAAGTGTTATCCGCTGAATGTACTTAATGGTGAAGACGCAAGTAACTGATTTATTTATGGCTTTGTGTTGCATTAGTAGATTGTTCAAAGTGATGCAACAATGTGTAAGCAGCACATTTACTGTGAGCCGCTTCCAACTGTTTCATAATGAACCCGTTAAACTGTGGAAGCAGTGTTGTCTCCAGACCTCTTTTTGCCTGTTTGAGTCGCCATAAGAACCCCAAATTAATTCCAAAGTCAGCAAAGTCTTGGGAAAAAAATGTATATCTGCAAAAAAATCACTTTTAAAAGATATTTTGATGGTAACTATGAACATCCAGCATGATATGAGCCAGATCCCCCAAAAAGCCTCCTGGAGCGTCAATAAGACACCTTTATGGAAAGATTAGGACCTAAAGAATCAGAACCTGCAACGAAAACCACAATAAAACAAAGACTTGTCCTGTTAGGAAGGAGTTTCAGTCAAAAAACTGTGTCGTTCGGCTCCAAAATGGAAAAATATTCTGTATTAAGAATGGGGCATGCTGGGTCTTAAAATGGGGCGGGAGGATTTTCTGAAGGTTAAATCAGCGGTTCACGACCGAATGCACTCAGTTGTTTTTCATCGCTGTTTTTTTTGGTCCGGTCTGTGTCAAACCAACAAAGAAAATTTAATCTCCTCCTCTTCCTCCTCCTCCTCCTCCTCCTCCTCTTCCTCCTGCTGCTCATCGATGGTCTCAGTGTCATCTGTCGACCTCCAATTGCTGTCAGAGCAACTTGAACTTCCTCAAACAGTTGATTAAGACTTGTTCTGACACGTTCCGCCGCTGATTTCCCAGGCAGGAAAATCCATATTCATATCTCGGAGAAGAAGGTCAGGCGGCGCCGCGGCGAGAGACCGGTCACCCGCGGACGCCTTTGAGCGCCGGACTTTAGCGCCGCCTCATCAATTTTTTATTGATTTATTCATCTATTCATGAAATTAGCTCTTAGCTTTGTGTCTAACGCACACACATGAATATGTAAAGTACTCACCGGCCGCGAGGATGTCAACAGTCGGCCGACTGGTCGCTCATCGTCGCGGCGGCTAACGGCCTCGGGGAACGTTAGCCGCCGAGAGAAGAAGCCGGCGGGGGAACTTTTGCCCTCTTAATGAAGTCGTTCCCAAAAGATTTGAATCAACGTCTTTGTTCACTCGACAGTTCAGTAAAATGACGGCTATAAAAAAAAAAAGCCCAGTGGAGCCCACCAATAGAAACTCCTGCCTCATTCAGCAGCGCATGCCCCGCCCACTTTTTTGTCCCACCCGTTTGTTTTTTCCTACCGTTTTTTTTTTCAAGGTTTTTTTTTTCTGACCGTTTTTTTTTCAACTTTTTTTTTTGCCTTTTTTTCAAATTTTTTTTTTTCTTACTTTTTTTTCTGACCATTTTTTTTTCGACTTTTTTTTAACTTTTTTTTCCGACTGTTTTTTTCTGACTTTCTTTTTCAACCAAATTTTTTTTCCACTACATTTTTTTTCGAAGGTTTTTTTTTTCTGACTTTTTTTTCTGATTTTTTTTTTTTTTTACCCTTTTTTATTTGATAGCGTATATTTTTTCAAGAGGTTGCCTTCAGATTGGCGTCTTAAATGTGCTTCCCAGACATAATCTATCTCTCAGCTTTGTTTTTTCCATTATATGAGGTGAAACTGTAACTTGGTAAACGTCCAGATTTACGCTGCGATTTTCACAGCATCTCCAATTTCTAATTATTTATCTCCCTAAGGTTTCATTTTAGAACACAAATGTAACGCGGCGTGTCCTTGAACGCATCACCAAGGGCAGTTCCACTAAAAGTAAATCGGAAATTGATAAAAAACTAAAGTGGTCGCTTAGATGTTTAGAAATCAATCTAACAAGGTTTTCTATGCAGGGAAGAAAGAAAACAACGTGATAAATGTGTTAAAATGTGTCTCTCAATCTTTGTTCAATTCCCCCAAAGACCTTCATTCATCACCGGAACGAGCCGCGCGTTCAGGAGGATGAAAAGAAATGAACTTTAAAATACCAGACAGCCGCTGGAAGTCAATAGTAATTGTGCAATAATGGTTTTATGACAACATCCACGAAGGAGACGAGCGTTCCTCTCAGACTGAACACGTTTGTTTTTCCATACCTGACACCTTTCCTCCGGGACATGAACGCATCTCTGTGATGCAAAATGAATAAATAAAAGATCATTTCATGCTCACGATATCCAGATCCATCTCTCTTGAGCTCCTCTGGGGGAAATCTCTGCAGCAAATCTCACTCGCGGGTTTAAATTGTGTTTTTTCTTGAGGCCCGTCGCACAGACGGAGCACCGTGTTGAACCTCACAAACACACAAACACACAAACAACGGCTAACGAGGAGGACGAGGAGGCGTCTGATTAGCGATAAGAGCGGGAACAGATGTCTCCTCCCCTCCTCTTCGTATCCAAAGCTCGCTGCACTTGAACCAAAGCGAACGCCAGACGGGAGCGTCATGGCGTCCTCGTCACGGCCGTGACGTCGTGTCGGTGTGAACTCGGTGGGATCTGAATGATTTAGGTTTCATTTACATTTCGAAAACAGCTGCGGCACATTTTCTTTTTGAACCGCCGGCGGTGCTTCAGGCCTCCCCGACTCCCAGCGCATCTGTTGTTCATGCCGAGTTAGAAGAAACGTCACGTGAGGGCGACATGCGTGATGTGTGTGTCTGCATGTTACACAACGGGCTCGGAGGCTCATCGTGGTTGCAAATCGGCAGCTCGAGTCTCGGCCCTTCACTGAAGTCGGCGGGTCCGCTCCAGTTTGCTGGTGTTGTTTTGTTATCGCTCGGGTTCTGCATCTCGTTCTGCGGTGCAGTTTCACATCTTTACATCATCTACTTTCAAAAAAAAGAAGAAGAAGAAAGAAACGTGTTCAATTATAAATGCATGAAAAGCTGTTGTGCTGCGTCGTAGAGATGCTAGACACGGATGTGTGGAGGGGGCAGACTTGTTGACTCATACTGTTAGAGATGTGAAGGTCATGGGTTCTTAACCCGTTAAAAACTGTGGAAGCAATTTTGTCTCCAGACCTCTTTTTCCCAGTTTGAGTCGTTATGAGAACCCCAAATTAAATTTTTCAACCAAATTTTTTTTCCACCGAATTTTTTTTTTTTTTTCCTAGCAATTTTTTGTTTTAAGACCGTTTTTTTTTCGACCAAAATTTTTTTTGGACCCTTTTTTTTTAGACGTTTTTTTTTTTTTTCAACGAATTTTTTTTTTTAGGACCGTTTTTTTCTGTCCTTTTTTTTCCACCGTTTTTTTCGGCAAATTTTTTTTCGGCCAAATTTTTTTTCCGCCAAATTTTTTTTTTCGACCAAATTTTTTTTTTCAACCCTTTTTTTCAGACGTTTTTTTTTTTTGTCCGCCAAATTTTTTTTCCACCGAAATTTTTTTTTTTTTTCAAGCAATTTTTTTCTTTAAGACCGTTTTTTTTTCGACCAAATTTTTTTTCCGCCAAAATTTTTTTTTGACCAAATTTTTTTTGGACCCTTTTTTTTTTTTTTCAACCAATTTTTTTTTTCAGGACCGTTTTTTTTCTGTCCTTTTTTTTCCACCGTTTTTTTCCGCCAAATTTTTTTTTCCGCCAAATTTTTTTTTCCGCCAAATTTTTTTTTCCGCCAAATTTTTTTTTCCGCCAAATTTTTTTCCCAACTTTTTTTTTTCCACCAAATTTTTTTTCCACCGAAATTTTTTTTTTTTTCAAGCAATTTTTTTTTTTTAAGACCGTTTTTTTTTCGACCCAATTTTTTTTCCGCCCAATTTTTTTTTCGACCAAATTTTTTTGGGACCCTTTTTTTTTTTTAAACGTTTTTTTTTTTTTTCAACGATTTTTTTTTTTTAGGACCGTTTTTTTCTGTCCTTTTTTTCTGTCCTTTTTTTTCCACCGTTTTTTTCCGCCAAATTTTTTTTTCCGCCAAATTTTTTTTTCCGCCAAATTTTTTTTTCCGCCAAATTTTTTTCCCAACTTTTTTTTTTCCACCAAATTTTTTTTCCACCGAAATTTTTTTTTTTTTCAAGCAATTTTTTTTTTTTAAGACCGTTTTTTTTTCGACCCAATTTTTTTTCCGCCCAATTTTTTTTTCGACCAAATTTTTTTTGGACCCTTTTTTTTTTTTAAACGTTTTTTTTTTTTTTCAACGATTTTTTTTTTTTAGGACCGTTTTTTTCTGTCCTTTTTTTCTGTCCTTTTTTTTCCACCGTTTTTTTCGCCAAATTTTTTTTCCGCCAAATTTTTTTTTTCGACCAAATTTTTTTTTTCAACCCTTTTTTTCAACCTCATTTTTTTTCCACCGAAATTTTTTTTTTTTTTTCAAGCAATTTTTTTTTTTTAAGACCGTTTTTTTTTCGACCCAATTTTTTTTCCGCCAAATTTTTTTTTCGACCAAATTTTTTTTTGGACCCTTTTTTTTTTTAGACGTTTTTTTTTTTTCAACCAATTTTTTTTTGAGACCGTTTTTTTTTCGACCAAATTTTTTTTCGGCCCAATTTTTTTTTGACCCAATTTTTTTTTTTGACCCTGTTTTTTTCAGACCGTTTTTTTTTTTCTGTCAAATTTTTTTTTCCGCCAAATTTTTTTTTTCGACCAAATTTTTTTTTGGACCCTTTTTTTTCAGACCCTTTTTTTTTTTTTTTTTTTCCCGCCAAATCTTTTTTTCCACCAAATTTTTTTCCCAACTTTTTATTTTTCCAACCAATTTTTTTTTAAGACGGTTTTTTTCTCTCCTTTTTTTCCACGTTTTTTTTTCCGCCAAATTTTTTTTCTGCCAAATTTTTTTTCTGCCAAATTTTTTTTTCAACCACATTTTTTTTCCACCACATTTTTTTCCCAACTTTTTTTTCAACCAATTTTTTTTTTTGGACCGTTTTTTTTTTCCGGAATTTCTTTTTTTTTTTATAGCGTATATTTTTTGGAGAGGTTACCTACAGATTGGCATCTTAAATGTGCTTCCGGTACATAATCTATCAGCTTTGTTTTTTTCCATTATATGAGATGAAACTGTAACTTGGTAAACGTCCAGATTTACGCTGCGAATTTTCACAGCATCTCCAATTTCTGAATATTCATCTCCCTAAGGTTTGATTTGTAACACAAATGCAACGCGGCGTCGGTTCAGATGCTGCACAGACCGGCCATCAGCAGCAACATGTGAGTTCAGCTGTATGAGAACACAATGAAGGTGAAGAAGTAACTGAGCAGAATAACTTAAGCTACCCCCCCCCCCCCCCCCCTCCTCTCATCCAGATGTTTTTTTATCAGGGGCTGGAAGAGGAAGAACACATTGTTCTCAGTGTTTAGGAGTTTTTTTACTGTGCAGCTTTGTCGATGTATCGAAACCTGAAAAATGTTTTTATGTGTTGCCAATTTCAAATCTAGTGTGTAGACGAGCTGCAGCGGATGTGTGATGCATTGCCTCTTTAAACCAAAGAGGAGAGAGAGAGGGAGAGAGAGAGAGAGGGAGAGAGGGAGAGGGAGAGGGGGGAGGAGGGTGAGAGAAGAAAGAAGCGAGAGCCAATAAGAGGCGGTGGGTGCAGACTCACTCTGTTTGTGACACCTTGTGGTGGAGAGTGAGGGGGTGGCAGAGATGGAGAGAGAGAGAGAGAGAGAGAGAGAGAGAGAGAGGGGGCACCACTGGATAGATAGATAGATAGAGGGAGAGAGAGAGAGATCAAAGCAGAGGGAGAGACAGAGGAGGAGGAACGAGGGATGAGAGATAGCGGCGCCGCAGCGAGCTGCGCCTTCTCGCGACGAGTGTTTCCTCCACTTTCCCTGAGAGCCGGTTATCTTCCCTCTGCGTGAGTCCTGGAAGTGATTTAAGTGAGCGGAGAGGAAGAGAGAAAGAGGGAGACGGAGAGAGAGAGAGAGAGAGAGAGAGAGAGAGGGAGACGGAGAGAGAGAGAGAGAGAGAGAGAGAGAGAGAGAGAGAGAGAGAGAGAGAGAGAGAGAGAGAGAGAGAGAGAGAAGTAGGGAGAGAGGGAGAGGAGGAAAAGCCACAGATCCGATGCGCCGTGGGCAGGTAAGCTCTCTCTCTGCATCCCTCTCTCTCTCTCTCTCTCTCTCTCTGCATGTCACAGTTTCTTTATCTGCCTCCTCGTCTCCTTGTCTCCTCTCTCCTCGTCTCCTGCGAGGAGGAGCAGCGCAACAACTTCTGCAGAGTTCGGCGTCTCGTTGACTTCCTCCCTCTCGCGGCTCGTCTTCGCTCTCCTGCTGGTTTTCCGCCGCTCGGCGGGACGAACGAGAACGCGTCTGAAGTGAGAACGCCGGCTTCTCCCTCTGCTCCTGACGGCACGAGCAGCAGTTTATGTTCTGTTGTTGCGTCTACGATATTGACAGTTGGGCTCAGCGGGGCTGACGGGTTCAGAGGATGAGGAGGATGAGGAAGATGAGTCAAATCTCAGCTTGAGGCACCAGGAGGGTCAACGTGATGATGGTCCTGATGAGAGGAGAAGATCATCCTGCACTCATGAGCCTCGTCTGTCTTTGCTTCTCAGATTTTACAGCGTTTGTTTTTCTCCTGGGATAAAAAAACACCTGGAAAACCCAAATAAAGGTGTAAAGAGCTGCCCCCCCCCGCCCCCCCCGCCCCTCCCCTCCC
The DNA here is from genome assembly GCF_023055335.1 of Clinocottus analis. NCBI lineage: Eukaryota > Metazoa > Chordata > Actinopteri > Perciformes > Cottidae > Clinocottus > Clinocottus analis. The sequence continues at coordinate 20,102 of NW_027176218.1, read as the reverse complement.
TGTGAGCATCCAGTGAGTTGTGTGTCTGTCGCTTCAGGTTGCAGGTGATCAGAGATTTGTGGCTCAGCCCTCCTGAGTGACAGCTGAGCTCCATCACAGCTTTCATCGTGACTCAAGCTGGTAAACTGCAGCTCAGCTTGTGACACAAATCCCCCCCCCCCCCCCCCCCCTCGGCAGTGTGGGAATAACCTGCCTTCATCTCTGGATTAGACTGATTTACTGTCGCTTCCCCCCGTCAGCCCCGGGGTGTGTTAGCGTGGGCTTTGACCTATAATGGCACCTGATGGCATCGTATGTTATTTTCTAGAGAGGACACACTGTCCGCATCCGGTCGTTATTGATGCTCGCTCTCCTCTTGACCCCCCCCCCCCCCCACACACACACACACACACACACACACACACACACACACACACCTCCATCCTGCTGGCAAGAGGTGCTGGACCAGAATTAATGGACCCTTTAAAATTAGAAATTACATTTTATTGTGGGCTGGAGTTACCGCCAGAGAGCAGCTCCATCACTCTCTCTCTCTCTCTCTCTCTCTCTCTCTCTCTCTCTCTCTCTCTCTCTCTCTCTCTCTCTCTCTCTCTCTCTCCGTAAAGGACGAGTCCAGAGGATGCTCGCGCCCCCGACTGAGACTTAAGTTATGAGCTTTATCTCTCTCGTATGGGTCGTCAGCTCCACTTTCTCCACTTCCCTGTTAGGAAATCTGTGCCATCGATTTGTGTCCTCACCTGCATCCCCTCTGCTGTGATTGGTATGGACTTGATGCAGCGATCAATAATGTAGAATGTTACCTCGATTGACCTTAGAGAGAGAGGAAAAATGCTCGCATGCTTTTTTATTCCGTTTTGCAGATGTTGTCCCTCCTGCCTGCAGAAGCGTTCTCACCTTTTCCCTTTTTTTTGGTGCAAATGTTCAAGAGATCGTGTTAAAGTTTCAGTTCTGCAGCTCGGTGATGTATACCTCTCACACGGGGATCGATAAACGAGCAGAAACAATGTGAGCGGGGAAGCGATGCAGCTGGTGAAACACGTTGAACAACTCGTGTCGGCCCACAAATCAGAGTCGTTTAATCCGTTCATGTCGAACCGATCCAGCGAGCGAAGAACTCAATGCGAGAAACATGGACTTCAGAGCTTTGACGGACACGAAGAGAAGAAAATATGTGATCGTGAGAGAGAAAACATTTCACTCGCTCACATTCGGGGGAGAAAAGTCTGCATCGTGAACGAGATTATCGAGATTATTATTGTTTTGTAAATCGTGGCGGAGCCGATGGTCGTAAAGTGTCTCCGTCAGTGACGTCATCGTGTGTCGGTCCCTGTGGGCCGACAACTGGTTGTATAGCACCGCACACTCCGCCCTCATTTCACTAGAATAAAACTGACTCCACGCCGTCATGTGAACAGATTTCATCTCATAATCGGCATCCGGGGAGAATAATCTGCATCATTTAATCCTCATAGACGAGTTATTTGCAACAGCAGAGACTCACAGTCTGAAGTCTTATGAGTGAACGCGTCGTCACCGCAAATACCAACAACATGACATTGTGCGCTTCATTTTCCTGTCAAATCATAAACTAAGGTATTTTTTGTGGTATTAATACATTTCTTGGTGATATTCAGGTACTCGTCACTGATTGGCTGTGGTCGTAATCGCACACTCGTGATGTCACAGTGTCGTTGTACGTCAGCGCAGCTTAAACCGCTGCAGTTCAGCACAAACAAGATGTTTTGGTGCAGAAACCAAAACATTTCACAAACGCCAGAAGAAAAGCAGAAATGTCGACATTTTGCACATTTAAAAAAAAAAAGAAAAACTGAAATAAAGAATGAAAGAAAGAGTGAACATTTTATTACTTTCCGTACCAACGGTATGCACTGGTATTAATATTAATATCTTTAGTGTGTTTTATTTAGAGTCCAGTTCCATTAAAATAGACATTGAGTTTGCAGACGTGCTCTTTTTTTATTTGGGTTTGCAACTTTACCCAAATAAAGAAGAATTAGCTCAGTTTCTAAAGGGTAGAATATTAAATAAAGTGAAAAAGAGAACTCGCAGGCAGGACGTGTTTACTTCTTCACTTCTCTTCCCAACCCAAACAAACGTGTTGTTGTTGTTGTTGTTGTTGTTTAAACTCCCCCCTCCTTTCCTCTCTCCAGCTCCTGTTTGCTAAATGTTGCACAAACATGGCAGTAAACAAACCTCAGGCAGCAATTACGCTTCTTTCTTAAAACCAATGAAGTCCGTTCATCTGTTGAAGACGCTCTGCACGTCCAGAGCGTCTTCTCCGCTTCGTTGCTTTTCTATTGGGCCTTTGGGAACGACGGAGGGTCTTCCCACCTCTCCGGCCTCCAGAAGTCTTCCTCCCTTCGCTGCTTTCCCCCCTCGTGAGGATGAAGTGAGCTCTTCAGCAGGTGGGTGGACTTCCTGCTTCCAAACAAGCAGGAAGTCCACGCCGCCATCTGCTCGCTCCAGAATATAGATTTATTTTAACAAAATGCTGCAGCCTCGAAAGAGCAGAGACTCTCTTTCTCTCTCCTGCGACGTAGCATCTTGTACCGAGAGGCAACGGCACACACACACACACACACACACACACACACACACACACACACACACACACACACACACACACACACACAACATGCTAGTTACGTCGGGTTCCACTTGAAAAAAAACGGAAACAGATGTCGCGTCTAACAAATTAGTTTGAGATTTGGCACACGAGATCCTTCGGGGTCGACGCCTCCTGAGCGACTCGTTAATTCCTCTTTTATTTTTAGACTTTCTCCAACTCTTGTTAGGAATAAAAAAAGGCAGATTTCAACACTTTTCCGGGCGTTTTCTCGTGGGATCGCAGCTCTCCTCGTCAGTCAGATCACCGGCTCGCTCCGTCGCTAAACTGCACGGCTGTGTTTCCTCGTGCGCTGCTGGGAAAGAGAGATTTCTGAAGCGAGAACGTGAAGTGATATTTTCACTTGTGTCCTCATAAGGATGTATATATTACAGAGGAATTAAAGGGGCAATGACTGACGGCAACCAAGAGATTTATTCCTCAAACGCTCGTCTGATTTGTAAAGGCAAGAGAAGCATCGTCTGGAAATAAACATGAACATTATGTATAAAATGTTTACATGTATAAAGATTCAAAGATGAAAAGCTTTAAATATATTGGCTTGGTGTGGAGGTACATTTTTCTGTAAGTATTTCAAATATATCTGTGCTAATGTCATCAGAAACACTCGTACACACTTGAGTGCCGATGCACAAATGTGCATGTTTGTCTCCAGATGATGGAAAGTAACTCAGATTCACAATAAACAAGACAACACTTTCTTCTTCTTCTTTCTCCAAGAGATGGACGATAATGAGGCAGTTTTTCTTCTGTCTGAACGCAGATGTCGTGGTTGTGTTTCTCTGTGAGAGTCGGATGCTTAAAGTCTGACTGAACACGCAGTCCCGTGTCTCAAACGGCCAGACAGTTCGTTAGAGGATGTGTGGGTGAGGAGGCATTTACAGTCTTACACAACAAACTGCGTCACCAGATATTGTTTTTCTCCTCCAGGACGACTCATTCTGCGATTGAGGATCGATGCCAGTCCGCCGGGCGATCGGAGGAAACCACCCGACCGCATCGACGAACAGGTGAGAGCGTTTGAGTGTTGAGATTGTGTTGCGCTTGTCGGCAAATCAGTTGTCGGCACAAATCCGGCTCTTGTCGCCGGAACGATGGAAGTCCATCACGTCTTTTTAAACCTTTTGCTCTTCTAACAGTTCAGGTTTCACCGTGAAACATCTCCAGTTTGTTGCTTACATCAAGCCAATCATTTTTTGTATTTCAAGTTTTTTCTCTAAATGTATGTTTAGATATGCAAATGAGGCGTTATCTTATTAAATATGCGCAAGTTTTCATCCGTTTCCAGAGCAGAGATCTGAACATTCTTGCTGTTCATGTTGTGGACGCATTAGAGTCAAAAGAGTAAAACTTTGTATATCTCTTTTTTTATCACTCCAAGAAAAAAACAAGTCACCATGTTTTCAGGAATTAAATGTTCTATAAATCAGGCTGTGAATAATGTATGAGCAAACTGTGAAAACATTCTGAAAATAGACGGTAATGAAAGTGTGGGGAAGTTTTCTGGATCTGAGGGCGACTGAAATGCAGCTTTCTGGCTCAGATTCTGAGGGAAAAACATTCAGAGAAAACATTCATTTATTGTTATTTCACAACAGGGTTGTGCAACGAATGTTCCCATTTTAAGACATGAGAAAATGCACACGCAAAAAAACAACAATGTTAAACAGCTATCTGCCATGGTGAAGGGTGAACCTCCGTCTCACAGCCTGAGGAAAGAAGCTGCTCTGAAGTCTGAAGTCTGATTCTTGGTGAACGACCTCTTGAAATCCTTCGGGCTCTTGGCAGGCTCCTCTTGTCTTCAACATAACGGACTTTTCCTGCGTTTTCCTAAAATCAACAATCGGCTTCTTGGTTTTACTGACGTTGAGCAGCAGGTTTGTTCCCTGCAAAGTTGACTGCAACAGCAGTGGGCTAAGTACGCAGCCCTGAGGGACTCCATGGTCAACATTATGGGGATCAACAGGGGAAAAAGACCAGTTCCTTTACAGTTTGTTTTAAAAATGTTTCTGGATGTTTAAATATGAAACATTATTGGTTGATTATTTAAAGCTAACTTTTGGCAAATTTAGGAGAGCTGACATGTTGTTGGTTTTACGTTTTTTATGGGATTCGTTGAGTCTGATAAATTAGACGCAATTTCAGTTTTGTTTTCAGTTCATTCATTTCGCCTTTATTATTAATTATATTCATTATTTTCCGGCAGCTAGTTGAACATTTCCTACATCTATTGAATAAATATGTTGATTTAAGAGTTTTTTTTATTTCTGTAAATTGATTTATAACGATCTATATCCGTGTCAGTCTGATCCGCACTAACTAATCTTAATCCTGTTTATTGAAAGATATTTTCCTACTACTATTACTTCAAAGGTGAATCCAAACTCTGACTGAAGGGATCAGCAATATTTTAAAGGTACTGAACACATTGAACTGTTCAGTCTGTAAAATGTCAGAGAACTGGATGTCTTTCAAATCTTAAATTCACAGTGATGCAAAAAAAGGAAAAGCAGCAATGTGAGTAGCTGCTGTTCAGCTTAACTGTATCCAACAGTTTAAAAATGATCCAAAAGGTATTGATAAATGTTCTGCTCTTGAGCGATTCATTCATTGACCACTGAGCTGCGTTTGTGAATGTATCTCAGCATCAAACTCTGATGTGGTTCCTGTTAAACTAGTTTCCATGATTTCAAAACTCTCGCCAGAGTTTGACTGAACTTTTATCTTGATGCTCAAGATGAGAGTGAAAGGAAGAAAACATCTCCAACAATACGTCTATTGTCTCCGCGAGGTTAGCTTTATTATTTTCTCTTGCGTTTCAAAGGCGTTTGATCTGCCTCCTCTCTAACTTTTGACAACTTAGAAGAGGAAAGCCTACAACAATCCCTCAAGGCTTAATTACCCCTCCGCCTGATAACAACCTGGAGCGAGAGGAGCGGCAACCGAGGAGGAGAGGAGACGCCACGCGTTGACGGAGGTCGTGGGATATTACCTGGCCGCTCATCACAAGAGTGTGTTGGCAGGCGGGGCTCATAATCCCTTCCACTTCTCGTGTACATGCCAAAAATAAACTGCTCGTGCCGTGTAGCTCGATGGGCAGAGCGAGACTTCAGTGACCGGCCTCTTCCCGATGGGAACACTCATTATCCTGCAAACACACATCTCTGAGTCCAGCACCCGCACTCAAGCTTTCATCAGCGGTCATGGTGATAAACGCTCAGGTCGGCAGCAGGTTTTTAGTTTTTTTTGCAGCCGTGTTATTTCATTTCAAAGCTTTTTGTTGCATTTTAATAACCAAGTCCATCCTTACATTTTGCTCAGTTTTAGTCATATTCTCTGTGGATGTTTTTAGTCCACAGAGACTCGTCTTTTTTCTTTCATCCGAATCCTCTTTTCTCCTCTGAAGTGCATCTCGGCTGCAATAAGCCTCCTCAAAGTCAGCAGAATTGATATTAGTATATATATTTTTTAGCTCAAGGACATTTTAACAATTTGCGTCAAAGGGAAAGATAAGAGCGAGGTGCTGAAAAGACAAAGCCGGCCAGAGGTCTCAGAGGTTTTGTAAGCGTATGAAGATTTGTATGATGCAATTTTTTCATTCGTGATTTTAATGCAGTGAAACGTCAGTGGCTTCTTCGGCTGACAAAATTCAATATTCTTTCATCTGGTCAGTGAGTGTTTTATCTCAGCAAGGTGGCTCAATTCATTCGTTTTAATGATTTTGAATCTCATTTTGCAAAGAAAACCCAATTAAAAGTACAAGAAATAAACTAATTCACATAAAAGAGACAACAGACTCGTAGCAGCAAATAAACTGATCCTGATTTAGTGCTCAAATAATCCTTAACGCTTTATATAACCTAGTTAAAATGTCTCGTAACAGAGTTACAGCACATTACATGAATATAATGAGTAGTACACACATGATACATGTGAGCTGTATGTGCACGGTACACATAATGAGTAGGATGCGTATGGCACACATGCTGAGTAGTATACAAATGTGCATATAATGAGTAGTATGCACATGGTACATATAATAAGTATTATACACATTATACATATAATGAGTAGTATACAGATGGTACATATAATGAGTAGTAGATGCATGGTACATATGAGTAGTATACCCCTGTACATGTAATGAGTAGTATACAGATGGTACACCTGGTGAGTAGTATACAGATGGTACACCTGGTGAGTAGTATATACATGGTAAACCATCCAAACACCACAGTCCATGTCAGAGCAGCAATATAACACTTCACTTCTCCCTGAATGTATTTACAAGACACTCGGTGTGATGTTTGAGAGACGGATCGTCCTCCTGGGAGAGGAAAGCCAGTTATTTATACCTTTTATTATTTGCCTCGCGTCAGCAGGAAAGATGAATAGAGAAGCGACTCGGTGGCGTTGAAGGCGTTTGAATCTGCAGAGCGAGAGAAGCAGGTCAGTGTCTGTAAATGTCAACAGGAAGAGGAAACTCTGCTGCAGAGGACACACACACCTTGTGAGTGGAAGCGTGGAGCTGGAATCACTCTGCAGCGTCTCGCTCTAATAAAAACAGTTGAATGGGGCCAATCAAAAGAAACGCCTTCAAAGCTCACAATAAATCTCGCTCTTAAAAAAAAGGGAAACCTCACGGCGCGATCGGAAGTGCCTCTACGTCCTCTATCGGAGAGAAAAGATCACAAACTGAAGCTATCATATTTTATTGAGTGTTTTTTTTGTCTGGCTTTGGCACAAATGTAGCCAAGAATAGTAAAGTCAATAACATCTAATCGAAGCTGAGGTGTGAAACCCTCTTTCTTTATGAGTAGAAGCTGTACATGTTTTAATGTGCTTCCAGCGTCTTGTAAAACAACATTTATCCTCTTTTTTTTTAAGACCTAAAAGATATTTGACGCTAAAACGCAGCGAGGAGCGACTCCAGCTATCCGCCAGACTCTGTGCAGATTTATAAACCGGCAAAAAAGCGACATGATTTCTACAAAACAGCAACTTTATCCTTCAACAGAGATGTCATAACGCTAAGCTGCTTAACAGACAGGGAAAAAAAAGAAAAGCTATTTGGGTTTGCACTTGAGGGCACTAATCTGGTCCCAAAAATAAATCTACTTATAATTGTGCTGTATTATGAGGAAGGAAGAAAAAAAAAGAGATCATCTTCAGTTATTAGAGTCGTAATTGATATCCCTGAATGTTTGGACGAATGTTGAATGGGTTCATTTCCCTCCTCCTCCTCGCTGAAGGTTAAACTTTTATAGACGATATCAAACGATGATATACGATCGCGTCGCCATGTGAGAAGAAGAAGTGAGCGCTCGTGTCTAATGATTCAAATCTCCGCTCTCACCTCTGTTGGCAAAAGTAATTATGACAAAGTCATGTGGACGAGAGGAGGCGATCACCAGAGGCTCAGACTCGTCTCTGTTGTGTTCAAACACTGCGAGGCTGTTCGTTCGTTACCGTTTGCTTATTTCTTTTAACTATTTTTATCATAGATATTTAAAGTCGGATTGAAATGGGACTCCCAGACAGTTGGAACAGGATGTCGGTTCCCACTCGAGGGATGTTGGTAAATTAGGGGGACAGCTGTTTTATTTTAATGAGCAGAGAGGATTGTTCAACATTCTGCGACGTTTCTTTGATTATTCTTTTCATAGCAAATCCCAACAACGAAGAAAACAAAACCTCGAGGCTTAAAAACATGTCTGCCATTATCGTCATGTTTCATCTCGTATATTTATGGTGTGTTGCAGTTAAAAAGATAAAAGTCTCTTTAACATATCACTTTAACAGAACTGGCAACCCACTAATGCAAAGAGAGTTAAATGTCAATCACCTTGTAGCCCCGCCCCTAAAGCGCCCCCTTATTATGGTCTGTTTGACTCTAACAGACCATAATGTACTAAATGAACATCCTGCTGTATAGAAGAAGACTAGAAACTAGAGATTGAGACATAAACTCATGTTTACAATGTTTACTGAGGGAATACATCAAGAGAGAAGTAGAGTCACTTATATAGACTTCTATACAACCAGAGGAGTCGCCCCCTGGTGGTCAGGAGAGAGAATGCAGCTTTAACACATGAAGCATAGACTTCTATACAACCAGAGGAGTCGCCCCCTGGTGGTCAGGAGAGAGAATGCAGCTTTAACACATGAAGCATAGACTTCTATACAACCAGAGGAGTCGCCCCCTGGTGGTCAGGAGAGAGAATGCAGCTTTAACACATGAAGCATAGACTTCTATACAACCAGAGGAGTCGCCCCCTGGTGGTCAGGAGAGAGAATGCAGCTTCAACACATGAAGCATAGACTTCTATACAACCAGAGGAGTCGCCCCCTGGTGGTCAGGAGAGAGAATGCAGCTTCAACACATGAAGCATAGACTTCTATACAACCAGAGGAGTCGCCCCCTGGTGGTCAGGAGAGAGAATGCAGCTTTAACACATGAAGCATAGACTTCTATACAACCAGAGGAGTCGCCCCCTGGTGGTCAGGAGAGAGAATGCAGCTTTAACACATGAAGCATAGACTTCTATACAACTAGAGGAGTTGCCCCCTGGTGGTCAGGAGAGAGAATGCAGCTTTAACACATGAAGCATAGACTTCTATACAACCAGAGGAGTCGCCCCCTGGTGGTCAGGAGAGAGAATGCAGCTTTAACACATGAAGCATAGACTTCTATACAACCAGAGGAGTCGCCCCCTGGTGGTCAGGAGAGAGAATGCAGTGCAATACAATGTCACAGTCAAACTCCACTGACTCAAATTCTTCTATAAATAAATGCTCAGCTGTGATGTTTCAGTAAACAATGAGCCAGAACCCAATCAGCCACTTAACAGTTCAGTAATCACTAAGCTTGTCATCAATTTGGAGCCAGAAGGACAATCAGATGGGAGCTTATCAATCCTCCCCGTTCGTATATCAGCAACCTGCTGAACTGTGAAGAGCACGCAAATTAAATTCCCATCACATGCGATTCAGATCAGGGATTATTTCACTAATTAGCGGGGATACGCTCCTCTTCTTTGACACCAGCCCGTCGCCGATTGGACCCGATAGGCGTTTGACATTCAGCAAATCCCAGAGATGATTTTATCGCGGACTTTCCCGCCTAAAGTTGAGCGAGCGCTGTCGACTTCAGTTGTACTGCGAGGCAGCAGCAGCCGGTCCTGTTGTGGTTCAGTGTCATCATCCCTTTGTTTTCCACTGGAATACTAAAGAGATTTACACTGCTCGCTCGTAATCTGTGAGGCAGCTTGGAAGTGAATGCTGCTGCCTTCGACTGTCTCGTTCACGTGGAAAAAAATGCCGACGAGCTAACCGCTAACTTGTTTGCCAGACCTGTCAGGCCTCTTTTCTATTTCCTCTTTACTGTTTTGTTGACTTCCTCCTGACCTTTATATTTATTTAGCTATATTTATATATAAATATTCAGCTATTTTCATACATATTTAGCTAAATTTAATTATTGTCAGCTATATTGCGCTATATATATATATATATATATATATATATATATATATATATATATATATATATATATATATATATATATTCAGCCATTTTCATATATAATCAGCTATTTTCAGCTATTTTAAGTTTCAGCTTTTTGCATTCCAACACATTTTCTGCAGGAAATGCTCTTTCTAGTTTTTTTTCTTTTTGTATGAACACCCCGATTGCATTTTTTCCAAGAAAAACCTTCCGAGTATTTCAGAGCCTCGGCTATAGAGCTGTCTGTAAACTGCACACAGCATCAATCACCATCATCCAGCCAGTGTGTGTGAGTGTGTTTTGCCAGAGGGGAGGGGTTGGTGGGGGGTCAAAGGTGAAGCGTTCTGTGGATTGAGTGCTCACTCTTTGGGAGATAATTGGGTTTTCACTCTGCAGATGTAGGAGACAATATCCCGCCGGTGACTTTACCTGACTCTGTGATTTAATTTGGGCAAACGATTGTGTATCCAGTGAGTAGGAGGGGACTCTGCATTATTCCAGAGACACTTTCTGATTCAGACACTAAACAGACAGCAGCATTTATTATTTTTAAACCAACCAAAGTGTTTCAAGCCGGCACATTTAACAGCAGCAGACAGCAGTTTTTCTCCTCTGTCGGCTTCGGCAGAGGAATGCATAATTTACGGTGTGTTTCATATTGACGGGCTGTAGGTGAGGTGATGTGTCGGGTGATGTTGTGAGTGTTGTTCAACACCTGTTTGAGTTACGCTGCATTAGATGATGTGCAGCGTGGAGCTGCTGCTGCTTTGAAAGCGTCCCGCATGCGTCCTGCATGCGTCCTGCATGCGTCCCGCATGCGTCCTGCAGCTCCTCCAGCCTTAACGAGGCGAGCTCGTCTCCTCTGAAGGAGGAAGACTCTCCATCTTTAGACGACTCGGTTTCTCAGTTTCCTGACTGAAAACCTTTTGATCATCGCGGATGGAGGCGACATGCGACAAAAAAAAAAAAGCAGCAGTGTTATTTTTGCAGCAGCGTTAGCATTAGCATTAGCAGCAGCAGAACGGAGTGGAACAACTTGAATAAACGTGTAAGAATTAAAACACACGACAGACTTTAACGAGATAGCGATGGAAGATGTAATTCTTCTTCTTCTTCTTCTTCTTCTTCCTCTTCAGCCAAGGTCCCCGAGGAACAGAACAATATTTTCTACACCAGAACCAGATGTTTGGTGCCAAATATATGGTTGTAAATATTCTTAATATAGTATACACCACACAAAACAACACTATTTTCTGAATTGTGTTCATAAGATGTGATAAAAAAGTAATTCAACAGGACATTACTCCGTAATATATTGTGATTTTATCCCTTTACACTTTTCAATATTAGTATTTTGTTCACTCCTAAAAACAGGTGGATGCAAACACAACGAGTGATTTTATGGAATAAATGATGAGACTATGAGCTGTGTTTGTTCAAAGTGATGCTCGTGAAAAGAGACAAATCAAAGTGTGTGTGTGTGTGTGTGTGTGTGTGTGTGTGTGTGTGTGTGTGTGTGTGTTAATGCGTCAGTGGAAGATGAGAGGAATCCCGTCGCAGTGGACCAGACAGTTACGGCGTCTTTGAACAAGAAAGTCCCGAAAAAATAAACGCTTTCATGAAAAAGTTTATTGAATCGTAAATGATCATCTCGGTCATTTAGGCCTCTCGGTGTGGTGGGAGGTCCGGTGAACAGGAGAGGGACGAGAGGAACACGGCATTGACTGCTGGGACATAATTAGGATTGATCCGTCTCTCTGAAGGCCGGCGGGTAACACTTCCTGCTCCTCTTCATCGCGGTGTTGCTCGTCCTCCAGGTCTTTGTGGAGGCTGAAGGTTCTTGGGCTGGATGAGCGATCAGAGTCGGCCTCTCGTCATTCTTCCAGCCGGCATCGCGCTGCTCAGATTGGATGTAAGAGCGACTTCAGGCGGCTTTAAAATCTTAACTGATGAAGCTGAGGGTGGGGGGGGGGGGGTCTTCACCTTCCTCTCGTCCTCATCAAACCAGCTTCTGAGAAAACAATGCATTTCTTCCAGCACGTCCGTATCTTCACTTTGAAGCCTGAAACTGTCCCACGTTCAGAAGAAGAAGAAGAAGAAGAAGAAGAAGAAGAGGAAGAGGAAGAAGATGAAGAAGAAGAAGAAGAAGAGGAAGAAGAAGAAGAAGAGGAGAAAAGCTTTTTGATGAAGAGGAGACTCTTTATTGGCATAAATGACGTTAGTTTTCTGGAGCGTGGCGGCTTACAGCAGCTAATAGTGTGTTAACACACAGATAATGGGAAAGTTGTTTGAATTAAAATGTTCCTGTTAATAGGTCGCTGCAGCGTTATTACATTCCAGATAATTAAATACCAACTCGGTATTGATAACGTTATCTATGAACTGTGTGTGATGTTTTACACAATCCAGCTATTACGTTTTATTTTATGAAGTTCCTGCAGCCAGACGAGCAGCTCTGTGAAGCCGCACCAAAGGGTTAGCTCAGTGTGCTAGCATGCGTTAGCTCAGTGTGTTAGCATGCGTTAGCTCAGTGTGTTAGTGTGTTAGCTCAGTGTGTTAGCATGCGTTAGCTCAGTGTGTTAGCATGCGTTAGCTCAGTGTATTAGCATGTGTTAGAGTGTTAGCATGCATTAGCTCAGTGTGTTAGCATGTGTTAGCTCAGTGTGTTAGCATGCTAACTTTGTTATTGTTTTGGTCTTTTGTAGTTATGTATTCGTTTGTGATTGTTCGGCCCCTTTGTGGTCGTTTTTCATCTTGTTGTTTCTTTGTGGTCGTTTTTCATCTTGTTGTTTCTTTGTGGTCGTTTTTCATCTTGTTGTTTCTTTGTGGTCGTTTTTCATTTTTTTGTTGATGTTTTTGTTGTTTTGCATTTCTTTGCAGCAGTTGTTTTTCATTTATTTGTTGATGTTTTTCGTGGTCGTTTTTGTGTTTCTTTGTAGTCATTTTTCCTTTTTTTAATTGTTGTTTCTTTGTGGCCTCTTTGCATTTTTTTAATTGTTTTTCATCTTTTGGTTGTTGTTTCTTTGTGGAGGTTCTCTGCAATAATTTTTCATCATTTTATTGTCTCTTCGTGGTCGTTTTGGGGGTTTCTGTAGCCATTTTTCATCTTTTTCTTGATGTTGTTTCTTTGTGGCCTTTTAGCATTTCTTCCTCGTTGGTATGTTTCTCTTTGCTTGACACTTTTTGGCCGTCTGCTCGCTCACTGATCTTTCCGTTCTCGAGCCGCGCCGCATAAAAACGGCATCAAAGTAACCGACGGCGGCGCTGAAACCTCTCGGCACAACGAGACAACAACAGGACACGATGGGGAAACAAACCGACAGCGACAAGTTGGAGGAAAGAAGCGCTGCCACTCTGAGTAACAGTGAAGCGGTAAAAGCTGCTCATTACTCACCAAAAGGACGGTTATTTACATCAAACTGAGATATTGGAGGAAAACAGGAGTGTGGGTTGTACAGCAGACGTCAAGCTAAAAAACGGATCATCATCCAAGAGCGAGTCAGCTCCCGCTCGTCTGACTGATGAGCATTCTGGGAAACATCGCTTTGATCTCCCGCTGATCTCCAGAGGATTCATAAGCATCCTATTATGTTCATCGTATAGTAGCAGCTTCTCGGTGCGCTCTTGGCAGGCACCTGAGTAATGATGATTTTGTTGCTCTGCTCTCAGGTTACATTCGCAACATGGGCGTTCGGGCTCGGCTCCAAACCTGAGTCCTTGTCTATATTTATATTTATATATATTTCATTTGGATCACTGTTCACGTCTCCGCTCGGCTGCAATAAATATCTCATATCAATACGAGCTGGAAAAGCGATGTGAGGCAGCGCTCAGAGAGAGGGGGGGGGGGGGGGGGGGAGGAGGGGGGGTAAGAAAAGCCGCCGTTGCTGCCAAATTTACACCAAAGCTGGGTGTTAGCCAAAAATGATGACTGCATGTCAAGCGGCAGATGGATGAATGACGGAGTGAGATGCATCGCTTCTGGTTTTGGGGAACAAGCTACATGCTAACACATGCTAATGTTACTACTTCAGTAACTACTATACTATATATCAGAGTACATGAGTACGGTATCAGCCGTGTACTCGATGCTGTACTTTTACTGCTGCAGCCCGCTGGCCCCGTGTACTTCCTACTTCTCTCTCTCAGATCCAGTAATGGGACATTTATTTGTGTTTTTCTTTGTAACTTGTAGTTCAGAGGTCGTCTCTCCGCCTCCCTCGTGAGCGGAGGAGGAAAAAGCAGAATTGCGACATCGCTCATCTGCCCTGATCCTTCATCCTCATCATCGTCATCGTCATCATCATCTCTCGGCTTCACCTCGTGGAAGAAAAAATAACAATCGGGAGAATTTTAGCAACTGAGTGAGCTTCAGAGCCTTAGTGACACTCTCTCCATCTCTCTCTCTCTCTCTCTCTCTCTCTCTCTCTCTCTCTGCAGAGCTGTAGGATGATTTTTTTCTCGCATCTATATATTTTAATATTTTTTCAGTGAGTGGTGTCGTTTCATTCTCGGCGTCTCGATGCCGCCGATGTTTTCATTACACACTTGTCGCCATGGAGACCGGCCTCCTCCTCCTCTTCCTCCTCCTCTTCCTCTCCCGTATACTCCGTCGCATCTCTCCAGTCGATCTGTTTCATTTCTCTCCCAAACTCATGCAACGGGACTGCACCTCTTCTCTTCCTCGCTTCCTTTCTTCCTCCCTTCCTTTCTTCCTCTCTTGCTTCCTCCCTTCCTCTCTTCTTTCCTCCCTTCCTCCCTTCCTCTCTTCTTTCCTCTCTTCCTCCCTTCCTCTCTTCTTTCCTCTCTTCCTCCCTTCCTCTCTTCTTTCCTCTCTTCCTCTCTTCTTTCCTCTCTTCCTCCCTTCCTCTCTTCTTTCCTCTCTTCCTCCCTTCCTCTCTTCTTTCCTCTCTTCCTCCCTTCCTCTCTTCCTTCCTCTCTTCCTCCCTTCCTCCCTTCCTCTCTTCCTTCCTCTCTTCCTCTCTTCCTCGCTGCCGGCTGCCTTCCTCATGGATCCTGCAGCCGAGAGGGGAAGTGAGGACGCTGAATGACTTCTGTTATTTCCCTCTCAGGCAGTTTCAATTCAGATGTGAAATCGCTGCCCCCCCCCCCCCCTCCCTCCCCCCCTCCCTCCCTTCACCCCCCCTCTCTCGCTCCCTCACCCCTTCTCACCACCCCCCTAACCTCCCCTCCTCTCCAGTGGGCGGGAGGCATATATTTTGCATTTATCCGACGCAAAGTGCAAATTGCGTCCAGAGTGACAAATAGCATGCGTCTCACCTTGGGGCATTGCTGTCTTCTTCTTCTGTGGTTCAGATCGGGCTGACACTCCCCCCCCTCCCTCCCTCACTCTTCCCCTCCCAGCGGCTTTCTTGCTGATGGAATTTTATTATTGTTCTGGTCCCGGGTGAGATCATATCGCCCTGTTGCCCCCACAGCAAGTGGAAGGCAATAACGTGGGAGGAGGGGATTGATTATGTGAGCGGACGGCAGAGCAGATCGCGTCTAAAAAGGCCAAGAAATCATCTCTCGGCAGCCGCTCCTCTGCGCCCGGTGAATGATTAATGAGTCAGAGTGACGCCGTCACAACCGGCCTCGCAGAACACATTCACACCCCGGTACAGATCAGCAGCGTCCACGCGAAAAAGGGGAAACGCAGGAAGTTCTGACGGAATCGGCTCGGCCGCCGCCCGGTTCCCCGAGTGTTTTAAACCCGTTTGTCTGCTGCCCCAAGGTGGGATTGTCCAGGGTGGGATTGTCTAGGGTGGGATTGTCCTGAGTGGGATTGTCCTGCGTGGGATTGTCTAGGGTGGGATTGTCCTGGGTGGGATTGTCCTGGGTGGGATTATCCTGGGTGGGATTGTCGTGAGTGGGATTGTCCTAAATGTATTTTGTAAAGTAATATTGAAAAATGGATTTTTTTATACAGTGTATATATTGAAACTTGGCTTTGAATTTTCGCTTTATTACTGCCATTAAAGTGTCGACACGTGAAACAGGAAGTAGGGACGTCAACAGCTGAGCGTTCAGAGTCTTCTTCTCTGCCGACTAAAGGGAAAGTCACCGGCTGTAAGTGAGATTAATCAGAAACTGACATCCCGAACTCGAGGAATGACACGATGCCTCTTCTGAGAGGTCAAAGTCACGTCTGGTCAGTCGGAAGAAGTCCAGGAAGAAAGCAGCTTATTTTTAATGAGACTCCCGCCTTGAAATCAGTCCAAGAGGATCTCAAATAAAATCTTTTGATTGTGATGTTGAGCAGCTCTGCTCCGGCTCTCAGTACATTTTTAAATAGATTCCTTTCTTGAAGGTATTTAAAGGGGCCGATGCTTTACGGGAGTATTTAAGGACGGCTTTTCGTTCTTTACGTTCATTCCACCACTTCATCTGATTGCTGCGTTTCTGATTTGACACGAGCCTAAAATAGTCCCTGAAGATGTTTATCTTTCTTTCTGTTCCTCCTCTTCTTCGTGCACCTTTTTCATTTTTTTGTACTTACTCATTTTCTCCTTTTCTTTCCCTTTTTGTTTAAAAAAAAATTAAACATGTTACACTCTGCTGCCTCCAACTGTAGAGATCAGATCTTCATTTCTTATCTCCGGTCGTGGATATTTTCAGCATATTTCATTGCAGCATCAACGCGACAACGATATGTTCTCGCAGCCTGACGGGATACCTCTCAATGCGGGACTCGCTTCCTTTTTGCAGTAAAGGATTTGAGTACTTCTTCCTCTCACACGCGGCCGCATCTCCAGCAGATAAACAACCTTTTCACCGCCTGACACGTGAAGCCGACACCTGTGAAACTCAATGGAGACGAGATTTAGAAAATGTGACAAACTGGAACACGGAAAAAGAAATTTGACTCTCTTTGATCTTCTTCCTCTCGTCCTGCCTCGTCCTGCCTGTACCGTGTATATACTACTCCTTATGTATACCATGCATATACTACTCATTGTGTACCACATGCATACTGCTCATCATACACATCATGCATATACTGCTCATTGTGTGTGCCGTGCGTATACTAGTTGATTTTAGCATCCGAGTACATCGACGTCTGTAAACGTTTCCAAGGTGACCACGTCTCCTGAAATGACCCCCTTTGCCAAAACAACAACAACAACAACACCGCCCACGGCCCGTCCGGCCGCCTCTCACCCAAAATGTGTCATTTTGCCACCAGTTCGGGTTTCGTCTTTGACGTCACGCAAAAAAACAGAAAAGTAAAAGCCGAGCGAGTTAGTCATCGTTTGGCCGCCGCCGATCCTGAACGCTACCTGATGATCAGACGAGCTGTTGGCCTTCGAATAGACGGAGGCAGAATCTGTGACAACGAGCACGTGTTGCATCACTGGAAACATGTCGAGTTCACACATGCAGACGCACAGCGACACTCACGGGACGTCAACCAGGAAGAAAACAACAGGCCAACTGTATTTGTGCAGT
>NW_027176217.1:371628-423537 GCF_023055335.1 Clinocottus analis | reverse complement strand
AAACAACAGGATAAAACAACAGGAGCCGCAGCGCGTTCCCTGAGGAACCCCTGGAGTCCCCCGGTGCTCTCGCTCTGCTCCCCGCGGGAGTAACAAGTTGGATCCGGGATGTGGAGCCGGACCAGCAGCTCGCAGCCCGCTCTGATCCGGATGAAACGTGAGCGGAAAGTCAAGCCGCGCGGGCATAAAGGAGCCGCCGCTGCCCGGAGCAACGCGCTGCACGCCGGCGGACCCAGCGCCGAGGCCCGCGCGGACAGGAGGGCACCGCGCGGAAAAGTCTCCCATCAACACGAACACATGAAAACACCACAGCGCAAATAAACACACTCTGATCAGATGGAGATCTGATCGGAGCCCCGCGGCACCGAGGAGCCAGCAGGGCGCGAGACAGAGCCCCATTGTGTGACTGGTACCAAACCAGCAGCTCCATCATCCACCTATACAGCGAGCTGGTGCACAACACACACACACACACACACACACACACACACACACACACACACACACACACACAAAAGTGCGTTTCTACCAGGCATTCCACAAAGAAAAGAGAGAAAAAGTATTTCTCCTTGTTTTTCTGTTTTTTTCTTTACCTTTTAAGATGTTTGTATTCCGCAAGTTGGAGCCAGAAGCCGCGCGGACACGAGCAGGACCAGAGAGGCCGAGCAGAGACGTTCTGGTGCCGCGAGTGCGCGTCTCTCTCCCGGCGACCTGCAGCCGACAACTGCTCTCTCTCTCCCTCCCTCGCTCTCGATCTCTCTCTGTCGCTCGCTCGCTCGCTCGATCTCTCTCTCTCTCTCTCTCTCTCTCTCTCTCTCTCTCTCTCTCTCCTTGCTCGTCGGACGATACCACCGGGTGGGGGTGGGGAGGGGGACCGGCTCTCAGAGCGCAGTGTGGCGGGCTCGCAGAGCGCATCAGCGGGACGTGAGCCAGGACTCCCCCCGGGAGAGCTGCGGGGAGAGAGTGTCGCAACAGCGGCCAGAGAACCACAGCGTGGACCCCCAAGAGAGACAGAGAGGCTGCTGGGAAATGTACAACATAAACACGCTTGTCCCCCGCGTGTTGTCGTCTGGGGCTCCACACCTGCTGCACGTCCGCGTGCGCGCGCGGGGTTACCTGGTGATACAAGTCCACCGGGCATCCGGGTACTTCCTGCTGTTGTGTTCAATGTTGTGTTCAACACCAACAGGCAACATGAGGGGTGTCCAAAGGTATTATAGTCTGTTATATTATATTACATTAGATGCATTCTATTGTCATATTCTGTTATATTATATTCTACAATATTATATTATATTTTTATACTCAATTATATTCTGTTTTTCATTGTGTTCATATCATTCTGTTTTCTATTCTATAATATATTTTATTCTATCATATTATACTATGTATATATATATATATAATTATATAATATTATATTGTATAACATTGTATAATATTCTATTCTATCATATTCTATTTGATAATATTCAATTTTCTAATTTATTTTATTCTATTCTATGATATTCTATTCTATTATATCATATTTAATAATAATCTATTCCATTATTTTGTATTCCATCATATACTATTCTATTCTTTTATATCATATTATATGATTCTCTATTATATTATATCCTATCAGCCAGTAGAGGTTGAGTAAAATATAAACCAAACTAATTTAAGCTGTTTTATTTCTTTATAGTTTCTATTCATTTTTATATTGTGTAATTGAACCTAATAAAATGAACTGAATGTGGAAGTTAATTTGATTAAGTGATCCATGTTTATTCTATTCAATTATGCTATTCTATTAGCAGACATCACAGGAAAACAATCAGCAGAAACCATTAACACTCCATTAAAAGAACATTAATTCATACAGTACACCATGTCGATGCATTCTTATTCATGACCCTTATTATTTATGTTTAATTTCATCAGTTGTATAACTGCCTATCGTATGAACTACTGTATTTATTGTATTCTGCTCTATATTTATTCTACCGCTGAACATATATGCTGTAGTGAAAATCATTGAGGCTAAATGTCTTGTTCTCTTTAGTTATTAACTCCAAATAACAGGAAAGATAAGAGGCGGCAGGTGAAACGCCCCCTCTGGCCGATTTTCATCAACAACTACATTTCCCATGAAGCCTTGCGCCGCACACTCGGAGAATCCGTGGGGGAAAAGAAAAGAAAAAACCCCGACTGCGCATGCGTATCCAGACGTGGCAACGGGCATCAATGGCCTCTTGGAACCGCCACGGGAGTCGGATGAGGGAGGCGAGAATGTTGCTGCTGGTGCTGCTGGTGAGTCTGGACCGAGAGGCCGACGCGGGTCCGCGGGCTCTCTCTCTTCTCTCTCTCACGGGTTTTGCAGCGCGCGGCGAGCGGAAGTAGGAATACAGAAGCTTTCTTTCAAAAAGAGGTTTTACCGCGTCTCCCCGGTAGCCCGCAGCCCGCGTGCGGGCGGTAAAGTTGACAGCCGTTAACCGAACTCGTCACTACCGTAAACGAAGCCGGTGGCCCACGGTTGTGACGGCGCCGCTAAAAAAATCACAGTTTTTTTAATACGTTAACCGGATGTAACGGCTCGGTTTTCCTGGTCAACGGTCGTCTGTCTGTGTGTTTGTGTGGTGTGTGTGCGTGTGTATGTGTGTGTGTGTGTACACGCGGTGGTCCCCTCCCCTGTGTGTGTGTGTGTGTGTGTGTGTGTGTGTGTGTGTGTGTGTGTGTGTGTGTACGCGCGTGCGCGAGCAGGAACTAACACGGACATGGTTCAACCTGATGCGCTCACGTGACCTTAACTCGCTTTCGTGGTCTTCTAAAACGGAGCAGAATGAGTTCAGGTAGTTTACACTTAACCTGCACAGGATGGGACGTGTTGTCACGTGCAAAAACACATGTACAATATTTATGTTTAATAAAATACAGACGATGTGGATTATTTACTGAAGTTGATATTATTTATCAGTTTAAAATCAACAGTTTGGGTTTGTTTGCTGTGTCAATGTGGTGTTCTGCTTAAATTAAGGGTTTTTTGAATGGAGTTTGGTTCATACAGTTTTTCCTCATGTAAAGTCAGACAAGAAGTAGGTAATAATAGCTACATGAATATATAGCCAGGTACTCGCCACAATACAATACAGAAAATGTGGATTATTTACTTAAATTGTTCTTATTTGTCGGTTTAGCATAAATGGTGTGTGGTTGTTTGTGCTGTAACAAGATGGTTTGCTTAAATTTATGTTTTCTTGAATGGAGTTTGGTTCATACAGTTTTTGTTACATGAAGTCAGACAAGAAGTAAGTCATATTAGAGGCTACATGTATATATTTAGCCCGGTACTCACCAGTATAGAATACACTACAGAAGATGTGGATTATTTACTTAAATTGTTCTTATTTGTTGGATTAGCGTGTGTTGTTGTTTGTACTGTAACGAAATGGTTTGCACCTTAAATTCATGTTTTCTCTAATGGAGTTTGGTTCATACAGTTTTCCTTTTTGTGCATAAAGTAATTGGGTTGTCACGAGAGTAGATTAGAGTATAATCTGGATCTTTTAGCAGGCTTAGTTGTTGGCTGAAACATGTTTATTACCTAGCAATCAAATCTGTCTCTCCTACATTTTACCAAGTTTTCAAGGTGACATGACAAAAACAATTATAATATTATTGTTATAATTGTTTACTTCCATTCACTGATCCTTCCACTTTAAAAACCTTTCTTTATAGCTGTCTATGGTAACTATTCTCAATAGATGTCTATTGTACATATTCTAAATAGATGTATATGGTAAATATTCTCAATAGATGTCTATGGTACATATTCTAAACACAAGACCTGCTTATGGATCTCTTCCTGGAGCTTTCCACCGTATCCACCAGCCTTCTTCCCAGAAGAACATTTGAAGAGCTTCACTTAGTGGCGAGGATATGTTTAAGTTATGAAACGCTCTCCGTTCATGTATTGAGGCTCGCTCTGTCTAATGCATGTGCCAAATAAACTGAACACTGAGAATTAAAGGAGACCGTATCTGCTTCATGTCGCTCAGCTGGTTTTGCAAACAAGGGTGCAGTGGGTGCGTACGTACAGTTTGCTCTGAACTAATTGGTACTGTGCTGTGACTCATTGGACTATGAAATTACATTGTCACTGTGATTTATTAAAAATAGATTTTTAAGCTTTTAATTTCAGTGTTTTAAAAAAAAATACATTGACAAGATGTAATAACCTCGTAAGATCTTCAATTAGATAAGTTTATTTTAAAGCTACGAAGAAGATAATAATCTTGTTTTGTGTGGATTCTGGCGCCCCCTGTG
This sequence comes from Clinocottus analis, assembly GCF_023055335.1. Taxonomy (NCBI): domain Eukaryota; kingdom Metazoa; phylum Chordata; class Actinopteri; order Perciformes; family Cottidae; genus Clinocottus; species Clinocottus analis. The sequence goes on along the minus strand of NW_027176217.1, from coordinate 419,229 downwards.
GTGGAAACGGTAGTGTTTCCAAAACATCAGTCACTTTTAGAAAACCTCATTTTACTGTAGTAGCGTTTAACACACTGAGCAGTCTAAGTCCTCTTTGGTTTCTAGTTGTGAATCCTTTAGTTTGTGTCGATTGCTTTTTGGCTTCGGTGAACTTATTGATTGTTTTTAATCTATAGATTTGTAAAAGTGAGTTTCTGGAGGAAGCAGCTCTTTCTGTGTGGTTTTTATCAGAGTCCTGCTAGAAGTCACTCAGCACTAAAACAGCATAAAATAAAGCAGTTGTGGACATCAGAAGGCTCTGCTGACTAAGATTAGAGAAGAGCAATCAGCTGATGGGCTGGAAGAGGAAGCTGCTGCATGTGAGCTTCAGCAGAACCTTCTCTCAACGCAGCTGCACACGCTTTACCCTCACGCTTTACCCTCACGCTTTACCCTCACGCTTTACCCTCACGCTTTACCCTCACGCTTTACCCTCACGCTTTACCCTCACGCTTTACCCTCACGCTTTACCCTCACGCTTTACCCTCACGCTTTACCCTCACGCTTTACCCTCACGCTACAGATTGTTGGACATATATTTAAAGAAGACAGACATTACTCGCATGGTGTGTATTATATATTAATATGTAATATATTTTGTTTTGTTAGGTTAATTGATTAAGACACACAACTAAAAGTTTTAGTGATGATAAGGAATACTAATTAACTGCAGCCGCAATAATGACTTATCAAAACTGCCACTAATTATGTCCTTATCACACTCCTTTAGTGTGTGTGGGTGTGTGTACACTCTGGGAGTGTGTGTAACTATTCAATCCAAACTTCCTACACACACTCACACACAGCTGTGCATTACGTGTTTGGTAGACGTGTGTCTGTGTGTTTTGAGGCCAGAATAATAATCAGTATTGTCATCAGTGTCACGATCACAGTGACATTCTGTCTGCAGACCAGAATAAACAGCAGGGGGGCGGGGCTTATTGATTTATCCCCAAAAAACGTTTTTTACTTCCTGATCGCCGTTCATCTCAGTTATGTTTTTGTTGTTGGGAAATGAGCATTTATTCCATATTCATGAAGACACAGACATGTACTCATCTGTTTATGCTCATCAGACATTCCAGTGATGTCATTATTTATTATTTATCAAGCAGCCAACCGTCTAAAACCCCAAAGATTATCTATTTAAAAAACAATATACAGCAGAAAAAGCAGCAAATCTAGAATATGAGGGTAAAATAACATATATATATATATATATATATATATATATATATATATATATATATATATATATATATATATATATATATATATACACACACACACACACGCGCGTGCATCTCAATGAATTAGAAAAGCATTAAAAAGTTAATTTATTTCAGTAATTCAATTAATGAAGTGAAACTGGTACATTAAATAGACTCATTACTCACAGACATGTGATTATAGTTCAAGCCTTTAATTCTATTAGTTTTGATGATTACAGCTTTCAGCTAATGAAAACCCCAAATTCTGCATTGAGTGTAATTAATCTTTGAATTTAATAACTGACATGAATATAATATATATGTGTAAATAGTATTTAAAGAGTTCTCTCAGACTCTTCAGGGTTTTGGTCAGAAATGACTTTTCACACTAAAATATGATTATAAATATGATGATTATTTTGCAGCAGCTCCTCATCCATGTTCAGTTAAATATTATATTCATGTGCAAAACCATGCACAGCGCTAGCACCATGCACAGCGCTAGCACCCCGGCTCCAGCTGGAGTTCATTGAAGTCTCAGAACATATCTACCTCTCTCTCCTCCATCCCTCCAGGCGTGGCCGCTGCTAGAGGCCGTGAAGGTGTCTCCCCTCATCGAGAAGGTCAGCGACCACAAAGACTTCAGGAAGCTGCTCCGGACGAGAACCAACGTCCTGGTGGTCTACACCAGCACAGGTGAGAGGAGAGCCAGGGAGCATGACACTGGTTCCACGCCCACCTGTCACTCAACAAGACCACGCCCACATGTCACTCAATGAGACCATGCCCACCTGTCACTCAATGAGACCATGCCCACCTGTCACTCAATGAGACCATGCCCACCTGTCACTCAATGAGACCACGCCCACCTGTCACTCAATGAGACCACGCCCACCTGTCACTCAATGAGGCCACGCCCACCTGCCACTCAATGTGACCACGCCCTTGAGTATCTGGCCGTCACCATCTTTTTAAAACATTTTATCAACCAGGAACAGGAAGTGACCATATTAGGCCTGAGGAGGGACGTGTAAACGCCGTATACGTCTCTGGTGTCGACCTGTCAATCACTGTCGCCACCCCGCAGGGTGTCACATGACGTCTGCGCTCGTCAAGCCTTCAGCAGCGAGCTTATTAACCCGTACGCGCTGGTGAAGCACCCTGAGGAGTCGTGTTGGCGCCTCAATCTAAATATAGCGCTGGCCCGGAGCGCTGAGCGGGATCCAGAATAAAACACTCTGTTACGGGAAAAAGGATGTACTGAGTTCCAACAATATCTTTACTGCTGAAGCCGCTGATCCCCCGCGCCGTTGTTGTGGTTGTTGTTGTTGTTGCTGGCTCAGCCAATCACACGCTGGTTCCTCCTCGTGTCTGCAGCCGTATATTCATGTGTTCATGACGTTCATTCACGCTGAGTTATAAATAATGAATCTGCTTTTAAAAGAAAGAGGCTCAACATATCAGCAGCATCCATACAGGCATCTATATGAATGTTTATTCTTTTAATCAAACTATTGTGTCTCATTCATTTGAGTCATTTAAGGTTTACTGTATGCTTTGAATCCTCATTGTTAGTTTAAATACTACATTTTATCACTTTTTACTGTTCACACACACATTTCACACTGTTTGCTCATGGGCATTTGGTTTAAAGTCATGAAATTCACTGGTCAGAATGTGCCGTGCGTCCTCCGTGGGCCCCTGTGGCTCCGCCCCCATCTCCGTGGCTCCGCCCCCCTGTTCATCCACACTATTGTATCACGGCGCCGTGTTGAGAGCTGCTGTAACATTAACCCAACGCTAGCTGATGTCTTTCTTTCGCGAGACGCCGTAACCCGACTCCTCCTCGCCGTGTCCGACCGGACAAGCTCCTCTGTGTGCGCCGGAGGCTCCGGGGGGTCGATGCCCGGCTCTCAGCTCTCTCAAGGTCCTGGTGACGGGGTTCTGGTGACGGGGTTCTAGTGACGGGGTTTTCTCTCTGTTCCGTAGCGTCGTCAGGAGACTCTCACCTGAAGCTGCTCTCTGAAGTGGCCCAGACGGTGAGGGGCCAGGGGACCATCGCCTGGGTCAACTGTGGGTCAGTGATCTCACACACACACACACACACACACACACCTTGGTGATGCGTCATAGAGATTAAAAAAAGATGATAAATAGTTAAAGGTGACTCATTTAGTCCAGAAACATCTTCAGTAGAGATTCATTTGCTTCACCAGTGTTCATCAGTTTCAGAAGGTATGTGTATATATATATATATGTATATATGTATGTGTATGTATATATATATATATATATATATATATATATATATATATATATATATATATATATATATATATATATATACACACACACACCTGTCAACCCATCGGAGCTTGAACTGCTCTTCCTCTGCAGCATGTTTCATGCTGGAAGCTGTGAGGACACACTGAGTCCTCTGACAGCCGCTCATTGCTCTCTCCTTCCCTCCCTCTCTCCTTCCCTCCCTCCTTCCCTGCTTCCGGCTCAGAGGAAGAGCAGCTGACCTCTAGAGGACCAGCAGTTTCTCTTCAACGCTCCATGATTCTTTTTCCTCTCACGGTTTACGTTTTAGTTTTCCTCCCTTCCCCCTGCGCTCCCGGCTCTGGCGTGCTACACAGCGAGCTAACGCTAAGCTAACGCTCAGCACATATTGACACTGAGCCGGGTTCTTCCCCAGCGGGGCGAGCAGCGGCTGCCAGACTCCACAGGGAGGCACTGAGCTGTTTGTACCACACACAAAAACACAAACACCAGAGCTCCTCGTGGACGGAGGGAGGAGAGCGCTCATCGCAGCGTGAGAACGCCCAGCGCTGCCAGGAAGACACTCTGAGGGCCAACTGGGATCCACCAGAGGCCCAACTGGGATCCACCAGAGGCCCAACTGGGATCCACCAGAGGGCCAACTGGGAACCACCAGAGGGCCAACTGGGAACCACCAGAGGGCCAACTGGGAACCACCAGAGGGCCAACTGGGGTCCACCAGAGGCCCAATTGGGAACCACCAGAGGGCCAACTGGGGTCCACCAGAGGCCCAACTGGGGTCCACCAGAGGGCCAACTGGGAACCACCAGAGGGCCAACTGGGGTCCACCAGAGGCCCAACTGGGATCCACCAGAGGCCCAACTGGGAACCACCAGAGGCCCAACTGGGAACCACCAGAGGCCCAACTGGGAACCACCGGGTGAGCTCGTCCAGGAGGGAAGTCGTCTCTGCCGTGGCAGGACGTGCAGGACTGGTCTGGATCAGTGGAAACCAGAACGGCACAAACCGGGACCGGGACCAGGATCTGTGTGTTTTTGGAGGCGTTCTCTTTGCACGATGAATCCAACATCAATCCTCCACACTGGAGACCTGCTGCAATGTTTGAACGCAACTTTCTTTGAATTGCATTTCGCTGATGAGTCTGGATGAGCTCTGACTTCACCTCCTCTGGTGCACCTTCACGGCCTTTGTTCTCTCCGTACTGAACATTAGCTGATGAGTTCCCCGAGGCTTCCTGCATTCACACGACCAAATGACTGAGAGGCTGGAAACCCGTGACCATTGTTGAACTGGTCCGTACTGGAGCATAGACTTCTATACAACCAGAGGCGTTCTTTGAGTACAGCCATAGTTTCCATACAGATATGTACTCAAAGGAACGTAAAGTAAATGTGTGCTCTGATTGGTCAAAGGATCAGATCCTAAATTGCACAACTTGACAACCATTTGAGTCCTGGTTTCACTTCCTGTACTTCTTGAGAGGATCTGTCCTCGTCGTGGTTCCTTGAGGACGTTGTCGTCTCCTCAGTCTCGGCCTCTTCGTGGCAGAGCTTTCGCAGCAGACTGGTTGTGACTCGCATGAGGAAGCTGCCCCTGCAGGTACGGGTCCAGGTCACGTCTGCTCCTGCCATCTGCCTCATGAGGCAGCAGAGCGGCGTTCCCCTCTCGGCCCTTTAGGATCGTTGTTCCTCTTGTCAGAGACTGAGAGGGAACGCTCCATGAGATGGTCCTGTAGGGAGAGATCTGTGACCCCTAATGTAACGCTGAGGTCTCTCTCTCCCCCTCTCTCTCTCGTCATCACTAGAAGCATCTGTTGATGCCTTGCTCTGTCTCTGTGTGTCTGTGTAGCAGTGAAGTGTGTGTAGGCGTCCAGATGTATATTTATTCCCTTCCCACCGACGGCCTCTTTTCAATTACAGGAATAATCCTGTGGAGCCGACGCTGACAGGAAGTACAATATACAATACAGGACGTTATCGTGAGCGTGCAAGTCTCTGCTGCCAGTGACAGAGAGGATGATTTAAATAGAGTCGTGGCTTCATCCCATAAAGTAAAGTGTTGATGCCGTTAAGTCTCCTCAACGCAATTCAATGAAGCTTTATTGGAAAGAAAAACACGTCGGCAAAGCAGAAAGATTTACACAAATAATGTAGAGAACCAGAAGAGAAATGATGTGATTATAGAAAGAAAGACAGGAAGAGATGCTGAGACTACAGAGGACCAGGACTACACTGAGACTAGAGAAGACCAGGACTACACTGAGACTACAGAGGACCAGGACTACACTGAGACTACAGAGGACCAGGACTACACTGAGACTACAGAGGACCAGGACTACACTGAGACTACAGAGGACCAGGACTACACTGAGACTCTAGAGGACCAGGACTACACTGAGACTAGAGAGGACCAGGACTACACTGAGACTACAGAGGACCAGGACTACACTGAGACTACAGAGGACCAGGACTACACTGAGACTAGAGAGGACCAGGACTACACTGAGACTACAGAGGACCAGGACTACACTGAGACTCTAGAGGACCAGGACTACACTGAGACTACAGAGGACCAGGACTACACTGAGACTACAGAGGACTAGGACCACACTGAGACTCTAGAGGACCAGGACTACACTGAGACTACAGAGGACCAGGACTACACTGAGACTCTAGAGGACCAGGACTACACTGAGACTACAGAGGACCAGGACTACACTGAGACTACAGAGGACCAGGACTACACTGAGACTCTAGAGGACCAGGACTACACTGAGACTACAGAGGACCAGGACTACACTGAGACTACAGAGGACCAGGACTACACTGAGACTACAGAGGACCAGGACTACACTGAGACTACAGAGGACCAGGACTACACTGAGACTACAGAGGACCAGGACTACACTGAGACTCTAGAGGACCAGGACTACACTGAGACTACAGAGGACCAGGACTACACTGAGACTACAGAGGACCAGGACTACACTGAGACTATAGAGGACCAGGACTACACTGAGACTACAGAGGACCAGGGCTACACTGAGACTACAGAGGACTAGGACCACACTGAGACTACAGAGGACCAGGACTACACTGAGACTATAGAGGACCAGGACTACACTGAGACTATAGAGGACCAGGACTACACTGAGACTCTAGAGGACCAGGACTACACTGAGACTCTAGAGGACCAGGACTACACTGAGACTCTAGAGGACCAGGACTACACTGAGACTCTAGAGGACCAGGACTACACTGAGACTCTAGAGGACCAGGACTACACTGAGACTCTAGAGGACCAGGACTACACTGAGACTCTAGAGGACCAGGACTACACTGAGACTCTAGAGGACCAGGACTACACTGAGACTCTAGAGGACCAGGACCACACTGAGACTACAGAGGACCAGGACCACACTGAGACTACAGAGGACCAGGACCACACTGAGACTACAGAGGACCAGGACCACACTGAGACTACAGAGGACCAGGACTACACTGAGACTACAGAGGACCAGGACTACACTGAGACTACAGAGGACCAGGACTACACTGAGACTACAGAGGACCAGGACTACACTGAGACTCTAGAGGACCAGGACTACACTGAGACTACAGAGGACCAGGACTACACTGAGACTACAGAGGACCAGGACTACACTGAGACTACAGAGGACCAGGACTACACTGAGACTACAGAGGACCAGGACTACACTGAGACTATAGAGGACCAGGACTACACTGAGACTATAGAGGACCAGGACTACACTGAGACTACAGAGGACTAGGACCACACTGAGACTACAGAGGACTAGGACCACACTGAGACTCTAGAGGACCAGGACTACACTGAGACTCTAGAGGACCAGGACTACACTGAGACTCTAGAGGACCAGGACTACACTGAGACTCTAGAGGACCAGGACTACACTGAGACTCTAGAGGACCAGGACTACACTGAGACTCTAGAGGACCAGGACTACACTGAGACTCTAGAGGACCAGGACTACACTGAGACTCTAGAGGACCAGGACTACACTGAGACTCTAGAGGACCAGGACCACACTGAGACTACAGAGGACCAGGACCACACTGAGACTACAGAGGACCAGGACCACACTGAGACTACAGAGGACCAGGACCACACTGAGACTACAGAGGACCAGGACTACACTGAGACTACAGAGGACCAGGACCTGTTAGAATAAAAGGAACTTCTTGTATTCACTAGAACACTTTGCATCGCTCTATGAAAGTATTTATGGATGAATCCTTTGTTCCAGATTATTCTAAATCTGACAGTTTCTCTCTCTCTCTCTCTCTCTCTCTCTCTCTCTCTCTCTCTCTCTCTCTCTCTCTCTCTCTCTCTCTCTCTCTCTCTCTCTCTCTCTCTCAGAGACTCAGAGGGCCGTAAGCTCTGTAAGAAAGTGAAGGTGAACCCGAGCTCCAAACATGGCGGCGTGGAGCTGCTGCATTACAAGTGAGTATCTGTCAGCCTCTCCACCCCTCAGCGCTCCGTGTTGCTCTGCTTCACGAGGCCTGTAGTTCACCGCTTTACCGCTTCCTGTTCCAGAGACGGGACGTTCCACACGGAGTACAGCCGGCCGGCCACCTTCAAGGTGAGTGCGCCGCTGAAGCCCTGCTGTTTCGAAAGGGCTCTTCTCTTTCAGCTTTCATTAGGTTTACGGTCATTAACCGCATTACGGGGTGGTGGTTTTCCTGAGCGGCGCGTCTGCGCTCGCTCGGTCTGATAAGAGCGACGGCGCTCCGGCTGTTCGTTAAGATTGTCCACGAGCAATTTAAATATACAGTATTTCATAATGTTATCTCCAGGCCTTTATTATATTCCTGCAAGGAAAAAACCTCTGTGGAAAGCAGAGCCCCAAACAGCCAGAGAGACCTTTTACCCTCCAGGTGTTGATAAATACAGGGTTCATACGGGCATGGAAGACCTGGAAAAGACCTTGAAAAATATCCCAACGGTTTTGTAAAAGTCCTGTGAATGTGTTATATTCATGTGTTCATTCAGTTATAAATTATGAATCTGCTTTTGAAAGGAAGAGTCTCAACATATCAGCAGCATCCATACAGGCATCTATATAAATGTTTATTCTTTTAATCAAACTATTGTCTCTCATTCATTTGAGTCATTTAAGGTTTACTGTATGCTTTGAATCCTCATTGTTAGTTTAAATACTACATTTTATCACTTTTTACTGTCTACACACACATTTCACACAATGTTTGCTCATGAACATTTGGTTTAAAGTCGTGAAAATGTGGTTTAAAATCATGAAAATTTGGTTAAAATTCACAGTAAACTAATGGAAATTTGGTTAAAATGTATGGAATTGTGGTTAAAAGTAATGGAAATTTGTTTTAATGTCATGGAAATGTGGTTAAAAGTCATGGAAGTCAATTAGTCAGAATGTGTATGAACCCTAAAAGTAAAACCTCCATTAAAAGCAGAGCCTCAAATAGCCGGAGAGACCTTTTACTCTCCAGGTGTTGACTGATAACCGGCAGGTAGCTTTAGGCGATATGGACGTGTGGCACATCGTTATATCGGTTAGATTCTTATTGTTATTCTCCTGGCTGGTGTGTCACTCAGGTTTCTTTCTCTGGCAGATGGAACATCCTTATAAAACAATAAAACACAAAAAGTCTGCGTTTAAACCATTACCAAGTATTTCCAATTTGAAGAATAATAACATGGTCTATAAATATTCCGCCCGTGTCCACGCTGTCATGCTGAATGAAATATGTCCTGCTGTTGCCTCCGCAGACGCAGCGCTCAATATATTTACTCAGATCTTTCCCATCACCAGACACTTAAAGGTACCGAGTACTCTATGGGCTCCATGCGCTCACATCAGGCAGCACGGCGTTGCCTGTTGTGACTTATTCAGAGCAAAATCATCAGCAGTTCACAGGGTTATGCAGTGCCAAGTTGTTTAGATGATCTGAAGCTTTCTGTTGGATGATCTGAAGGTTTCTGTTGGATGAACTGAAGGTTTCTGTTGGATGAACTGAAGGTTTCTGTTGGATGAACTGAAGGTTTCTGTTGGATGATCTGAAGGTTTCGGTTGGATGAACTGAAGGTTTCTGTTGGATGATCTGAAGGTTTCTGTTGTTGGATGATCTGAAGGTTTCTGTTGGATGAACTGAAGGTTTCTGTTGTTGGATGATCTGAAGGTTTCTGTTGGATGAACTGAAGGTTTCTGTTGTTGGATGATCTGAAGATTTCTGCTTGTTGGATGAACTGAAGGTTTCTGCTTGTCCTGTATTCAGTCCATGGTGGCGTTCTTAAAGGACCCAGCAGGACCCCCGCTGTGGGAGGAGAACCCTGAGGCCAAAGACATCGTCCACTTGGAAGCAGAAAAGGTAAGTAGTGACCTAAACAACCTTTTGGGCTTCAGGGTGAACTGTAGTGAAGCTTTGGCTGCACGGCTAACGGGAGGATTCCTGAAGATGAAACGGGGAAATGCAGCTGCATGTACCAGAAGGCTTTGCAAGCTTCTGTCCAACCTGACCAAGACCAGACCATAGAGTAGGGTAGAGGATATCAAGACCAAGACCAAAGGGTATCGAGACCAAGACCAAAACTTAATGGCATAGAGATCAAGAAGTTCAGAGGGTATAGAGACCAAAACCAAAGAGTATCCAAACCAAATCAAGACCACAAGGTATAGAGACCAAGACGAGACCAGAGGGTATAGAGACCAAGACGAGACCAGAGGGTATAGAGACTAGACGAGACCAGAGGGTATAGAGACTAGACGAGACCAGAGGGTATAGAGACTAGACGAGACCAGAGGGTATAGAGACTAGACGAGACCAGAGGGTATAGAGACAAGACGAGACCAGAGGGTATAGAGACCAAGACGAGACCAGAGGGTATAGAGACAAGACGAGACCAGAGGGTATAGAGACTAGACGAGACCAGAGGGTATAGAGACTAGACGAGACCAGAGGGTATAGAGACTAGACGAGACCAGAGGGTATAGAGACTAGACGAGACCAGAGGGTATAGAGACTAGACGAGACCAGAGGGTATAGAGACTAGACGAGACCAGAGGGTATAGAGACTAGACGAGACCAGAGGGTATAGAGACTAGACGAGACCAAGACCAGAAGGTATAGAGACAAGACGAGACCAAGACCAGAAGGTATAGAGACAAGACAAGACCAAGACCAGAAGGTATAGAGACCAAGTCAAGACCAAGACCAGAAGATAAAGAGACCATGTTGAGACCAGAGGGTTTACAGGAACTAGCCTTTAATGTGAGACCAGGTCTACCTCTCCTCCTCGTGGATGCTATGATCAGCAGCTGACTCGGCAGCATGTCTTCCTCAGGAACTGAATCCAGAGACGAGGTAAGGGATCAAAGAGCTGCTCGGCCCCTCATGCAGTCAGAAGTCACTCGTATCAAATGAAATCACCGACATGCAGCGCTTTGAAGTGCTTTAATTAAACCACCGGCAGTTCTGTGGGCTTCCTCTGCTCGGCCCGGAGGCTTGTTGAAGGTGTCAACAGGGGATTGTGCTGAATGTGGGTGTTTTCAGAAGAGGAGGTGGTGGTGGTGAGGAACTGGTCGGGGTCCAAAGAAGAAAGTCCTGTATTCTCTTGTCTTGATGTTGCGTAAGCAGTCCAATAAACTGCAGAGAGAGCAAAGATGATGCATGCTCAGTACTTTCAGAGCTCTGAGTGCTAAACAGAGAAATCTACCCTGATGCCAAGCTTTATACTCACAGTAGTGTCTCATAAACTAATTCAAGTTTTAATATATATATATATAGATATATAGATATAGATATATAAAAATATATAGATATAGATATAATTTCATAGATTACATCTTAAAAATCTCTTTTTCTCGTTTAAAGGACTTCAGGAAGCTGCTGAAGAAAGAGGAGAGGCCGATCCTCCTGATGTTCTACGCTCCCTGTGAGTCCTTTCATTGGCTCTGTGTTCACTCTGCTTTATAGGCATGTTATAGGCATGTTATAGGCATGTTACAGGCACACATGCATGCATAGGCACCATGTTGGGTTCAAACAGCTGTTACTGTCCAGAAGTAATGAGAAATGTGAATGTTGTGTTGAATACCTGCCACTTACTCATTTGTGAACTCGATGATATTGAATTATGTGTATTTTCATTCCTGAATAATATCAATTAGTTTTTAAATCAAAACCTTTAATCTTGAGAATATTCTAAACTTGTTGTTTGTGGTAGTTGTGGAAACGCCCCTTTTTGTTGATTATATGTAAAGCCGTACATCTTTCCATATCTTAGTCGTGGTTGTAAAGTTTCACGCGGCCGTGATCCTCCTCGAGGTCTCAGAAGGTTGTTTTCCACAGCGACGATGTCTCACTGCAATGAAATGTGGACCGGCTTCATCACACATGGATAATATTTGGCTCATTTGATCCATACGTCTCAGCTTTCCAGTTTAACCCAATTCATATAATTCAAAGACCGTGTGGGGGAACTCTGTGTGCAGAAAGTACAGATGCATTTTTAGAAAAGGCGAAAACAACTCGTTAGTTCTGCATGCGATTATCATAAAGTAGTTCTGTGAAGGGCAGGCTTGTGGGAAACACATGGTCATTCGCATGTCTTGAGGTCAGAGGTCGAGGGGTCCGTGTGAAGCCCAGATTCAGAGAGAAGCGGAACAATTCCCCGTCAGATGACGAAGCGTTCGGTGTCGTCGGGCCGCGCTCTGTAACCGACGCCCTGGTTTTTGTCTTGCAGGGTGTGGCGTCTGTAAGAGAATGCAGCCCGTCTTTCAGCAAGCGGCCACAGAGACCAAAGGAAAATACGTAAGTCCACTGACGTCTCCACCCACCGCTGCACCTGGTTTCCTGTAGCGTCGGTTATCTGAAATATGCAGCCCGCCCCCTCTCTCCTGATGTCTGCAGATTAGATGAGACGTGTCAGCAGTGAGCAGCTGCACAGTTAGCTCTACAGTAGGTTAGCATCTGCATGATTAGCTCTGCATAGTTGGCTATACAGTAGGTTAGCGTCTGCATGGTTACCGTCTGCGTTGTTACCGTCTGCAGTGTTAGCGTCTGCATGGTTAGCTCTGCAGCACAGTGAGCGTCTGCATGGTTAGCGTCTGCGTGGTTAGCATCTGCATGGTTAGCTCTGCAGCACAGTGAGTGTCTGCATGGTTAGCGTCTGCAGTGTTAGCGTCTGCGTGGTTAGCGTCTGCGTGGTTAGCATCTGCATGGTTAGCTCTGCAGCACAGTGAGTGTCTGCATGGTTAGCGTCTGCAGTGTTAGCGTCTGCGTGGTTAGCGTCTGCGTGGTTAGCATCTGCATGGTTAGCTCTGCAGCACAGTGAGTGTCTGCATGGTTAGCGTCTGCAGTGTTAGCGTCTGCGTGGTTAGCGTCTGCATGGTTAGCTCTGCAGCACAGTCAGCGTCTGCGTGGTTAGCGTCTGCGCGGTTAGCTCTGCAGCAGGTGATCGGCGTCCCCAGTCACGCCCCCCACCCCTCCTCCTCCTGGCTCCTTTGCTCAATAGGGGTTTGAATCTGCAGCATAATCACACAGTTGGCATTTAAAGGTAATCAGAAACCTGATCCGCGCTCCGCTAGACGTGATTCACACGCCGTGTGTTTCGGTCGGCATCGACCCACCGGAGCGGAGCCTGGCAGTCCACGCCGATTACGCCAATCAATCTGGTGTTAATGATTCCAGAGCGTCACATCGCCGTACAGGTGTATAATCAGTGTGTTTCTTTCCTGGTGTTCGGCCGGCACCTGTAGCGACCATTAAGGACTAATGTCCTCCCAGCGGAAGTTTACAGCCTGCGTATGGATTAAATGTCAGTTTAGCCGTCCGGTCTTTGTGTTTACCTCCCGGCTTCTCCTCTCCCCGGTCTCTGGAGTCCCCTAAAGACCCGCCATGTCGGCTAGCTGCTGCTGGAGTGTTTCTACAGCGGCGCTGCAGAGACGCACGCACAGCCGTGTGTGATCAGCGGGGGGAAACAAACACTTGTGCTCTAACGGAAGAGGAAGGAGGACACAGTGAGGGAGGCAGCTGCCCGAGGAGACAGTGAAGTAGATCAGCTCAAACAGAGCAGGGGAGGAATTAAAAGATAATTAACTGCATGTTTGTTTGATTATCAAGCACGCTCTTTAACTAGTGAAGATGTAATTACAGGACGACACGCGCTCTCTGTACAGATCACAGAGGGGTGTATTAATGTTTGTTATTTCTAGAGCCTCATAGAGCTGCTGAGAGAGATTTGAATCCTTCTTTGGTGGTCTGCCAGGTCGTACATCACATGCCTGGTTTTATTCAGAGTTATTCAGTATTAGCTCTCGATTCCATTTAGATTCACAGAACACCACGAGGACAACAGTGAAGAGCAGAGAGGACGGTCATGGACTTTTTAAAACTTTAGAACGGCGTGTTGGACAAAACTTCCCCAGAGGGAACCTGTGAATGTGCAGCTTTTTGATTGATATCAAAGAAATGTCTAAATCTGAAGAATGTTATTTCTTCATTTTTGACAAAGAAGCAACCTGCAGTTCTTTAATGAAGCCAAAGCTGCATTCTCTCTCCTGACCACCAGGGGGTGACTCCTCTGGTTGTATAGAAGTCTATGCTTCATGTGTTAAAGCTGCACATGCTAACCTTAGCGTGTGTTAACGTTAGCCGTCTCCTTTTATAAAGGTAGTCTTTCGTCTTTGTGCATCGACGCCTCTGATGAACGCTTTCATGTTTAAGTCCTTCACCTGCCTCTCAAACTCTGTGTGCGTGTGTGTGTGTGTGTGTGCGTGTGTGTGTGCGTGTGCGTGTGCGTGCGTGTGTGTGTGTGTTTCAGGTGCTGGCGGGGATGAACGTGCACCCGGCTGAGTTTGACGGGCTGAAGCAGGAGTACGACGTTAAAGGCTACCCGACCTTCTGCTACTTTGAGTGAGTGTCTCATCCTTGAGGCTCCGCCCCCACACATCAGAGGCTCCACCTCTCCCCCACATCAGAGCAAGGCCACCTCAAACACGGCCTCTGAAGGAGAAAGTTTCTCTCGAGCTTCGAGGTCGTCCACTCATCCCTTTGAGAAAAGTAAACTCACAGGAGTTCAGTTTTATTCACACCTTCAGTCTGCGTCCATGTGTCTGAGTTTCACTCGTCGTCCTCTTGGTTCCTCTCAGGTCATTCAGTTGGTTCGCCCCCTGGTGGTGAGCAGGAGAAACGCGTTCATACTTGGCTAACACCACGCCGCCAACGAGGCTTCAGTTAGCGGAGAGGACACACAGCTGTGTGACAAAGAAATAGTGGGCAAATAGTGGGCAACTGATTTATGTTGCTTGCTGATTGTCACTCAAACTGTTGCGAAGCCACAGAAACTCAATGAAAACTAGCGGCCAGCGAGCTGGTTAGCTCGCTCGCTAGCTTCAACGCGGCAGAAGCGAACCCCGTCGCTGCTTCAGGGGCCATCATTTGCTCGATTAGTTGAGATTTCGAGATGTGTTTGGACCAAAAGTCAAACTCTTTCAGGGTGTATTTGGGTTTTCTGGCTTCAGGAACCAGTCGGCCCCGAGAGTCAAAACCAGTTAATATCCCAGACCGAGCCGAACTCCTCGAGGCCCCGCGGACCCCACCGGCTCTCATGTACATACAACCAGAGCTGGTGGGCTCTCCCACAGGGGTGTGTGTGTGTGTGTGTGTGTGTGTGTGTGTGTGTGTGTGTGGATCCTCCATCAGTACACTATGAGCTTCTGACTCCATCAGCCTCTTTTTCCACATTAAGCTCTCTCGTTCCAGCCGGGCCTTTTAATTAGACCGCGACCGATTAAGTGCCTTTGTGGTTAGTCAGCTTGTGTGTGTGTGTGTGTGTGTGTGTGTGTGTGTGTGTGTGTGTGTGTCTGAGCCGGAGTGCGTCTGTTAGCCGGCGGTGCATTAGCGTCGGTGCGGTGGCGAGCTAACGAGCGTCCGAGTCCATCGCGGCGGTAATGAGCACCACGCTGATAAACGGCGGCTAATCACCGTGAGGTCAACCTGCAGCCACGCCGCCACAGTTATCACACACTCCCAGACACACACACACACACACACACACACACAGTATGACGGAGTGTTCCCGGTCCTTTCACCTCTCCACTCCTGCAGATTAAGAAACGCTCACAAACCCGGGCCAGCCGCCCAATCAGAGGACCAGAGATGCACTCGGGCTCCCTGTTTCTGGTCCTGGTTCTGGTCATGGTTCTAGTTTCCCTTCTGGTTCCGGTTCTGGTCATGGTTCTGGTCATGGTTCTGGTCATGGTTCTAGTTCCGGTTCTGGTCATGGTTCTGGTTCTGGTCATGGTTCTAGTTCCGGTTCTGGTCATGTTTCTAGTTCCCTTTCTGGTCGTGGTTCTGGTTCCCGTTCTGGTCCTGGTCTTGGTTCTTGTTGTTGGTCTGGCTCCAGTTCTGTTCCTGGTTCTGGTTCTAGGTATGGTCCTGATCCTGGTTCTGGTTCTGGTTCTAGGTATGATCCTGGTTCTGGTTCTAGTTCTGGTCCTGGTTCTGGCCCTTCAGACCAGCGTGACGTTCCTTTAACTTGATCTCTTGGATCTTTTTACTGCAGCGACAAAGGAGAGAAGACGAGGCCGTAAATCTGCTGATTGGATTCCAAGAGGCCGCTCACTTAAGAAATGTGTGTGTGTGCGTGTTCTTAAACACTAGCATGTAAGACACACAGGACCTGCTGAATGCTCCACGTTGACTCTTTCTGTGGTGGAGCCGCAGCTTCTCGTCCTCACAAAGTGAAGAACGGACTTGACGCCGCGCTGCCCCCCCTGGTGGTCGTCAGGGTGTAACTGCACCGCAGACACAGCAGCTCCCTGGAGACGTACGACTGTGAATCCTGCGTGATTGTGTGTTCTTTAGGAGATGAAGTCTTGGTTGCTGCTCTGACCGTGTTGGTTGAGATCATGTGGTTCTTGTGTCCTGCAGGAAGGGGAAGTTCCTCTACCACTACGAGAACTACGGAGCCACAGCCAAAGACATCGCCGACTGGATGAAGACGTGAGTCTCCTCCTCCTCATCGCCCTCTGAGGATGCATTCACACTCGTCACGATGTTTCATTTTTTTATCTTTCACCTCTTCTCAAACACACCAAACTCCACTCACAAAACCACAGATTGTACCTGTCAGTCCGTCAGCTGCAGAGCAGCAGCTCCTGTGAGCCGTGTGTGTTATTGAGAGGCTTTGGTGTTTCAAACGGTCTGTTTAGATTCTCCAAAGTCGCTCAAGAGCACAAACACACTCACAGATGGAGGCGGCGGGAGAGCAGCAGCTCCTGCGTCCTGAGAGGTTAAATCAGTGTTTTGGTGAATGGAGTCTGGTGCGTTTGAGGAGAGGGAAAGAGCAGCGTGAAGACATTTTAATGTAAAAAGTACTTCCTGCCCTTGACGATAAGGAGACCGCTCCAACCTCTCAGCGTCACCTTTTCCCTCCGCCGTGGTCTTCATCACACTCTTCCTCACCCTGGCTCACCTTGCCACGCTGTCATCAATCTACACCTGCTCAGTGCCGTCTCATTTCCCTTTCTCACCTCTCTCTGCCCACAGCCCTCTCTCTTCTTCCTCACCTCTCTGCCCACAGCCCTCTCTCTTCTTCCTCACCTCTCTGCCCACAGCCCTCTCTCTTCTTCCTCACCTCTCTGCCCACAGCCCTCTCTCTTCTTCCTCACCTCTCTGCCCACAGCCCTCTCTCTTCTTCCTCACCTCTCTGCCCACAGCCCTCTCTCTTCTTCCTCACCTCTCTGCCCACAGCCCTCTCTCTTCTTCCTCACCTCTCTGCCCACAGCCCTCTCTCTTCTTCCTCACCTCTCTGCCCACAGCCCTCTCTCTTCTTCCTCACCTCTCTTCTTCCTCCCTCGCTCCGTGCCGTGTTCGGGGCTCTGCAGCGTGGCGTGTCTCAGGAAGCGTCCGGAGCTCTTTGGTACCGTGGAGCAGAACTAGAGAACCACAGTGAGCTCACGGTCTCCTCCACTTGTTCTGCATCCTTTACTCCACAGCAACACGCTGGTAAAGCAGCAGTGTGTGAGCTGCAGTGGCCTCTAGTGGTCTGCTGCCCCGCCCCCTGTGTGCGTGTGCGTATGCGTGTGTGTGTGTGTGGAGTTATGATATGGTAGAGCTTCCCTCTCGGTGTCCATGTTAAAGGCTCTTTAGCTCCAGTGTTGGTTACTGGTTTCCAGTCAATCCTCCAGATGTTCCACACGGCTCCTTCAATCAGAGCCTTCATCTGCACGTTGAATAAGTCTCACGTGTCATGATGGATCCTGCAGCGTCACACCGTGAGGACAAGATGGAAAATGACTTTCTGCACTAATCTGATCTCCTGCGTCCCGGTTCCTCCTCTCCTCTCTCTGCTCCTTTCTTTTCCTCTCCTCTCTCTGCTCCTTTCTTTTCCTCCTCTCTGCCTCACAGATTAAATCTTCTCTCTTTGCTCTTTGTGCTGACAGCAGGTCAGAATGTAAAAGTTACACTGAAATAGTTTCTCAGCTCCTGAAAAACACATCCTGACGTCTAGTGTCTGCAAGAAGTGCTGCTTTCAGTCCCTGAAGGATCCTGATGGTCCCTCAAGGACCCTGATGGTCCCTCAAGGACCCTGATGGTCCCTGAAGGACCCTGAAGGATCCGGAGCTCTTCACATCACGTTCAACTCGTGGAGGAGAATCAGTGTTTTTATTTAAAAGTCACCCAGAGAATGTGTGTGCGTGTCTCTGAACAGACTTGTTTTCATCGTCTCCAGTCCACTCTGGACTCCGTCATCTGGGCGGGGCTGCTTCGGTCCAGATGTGTGCGTGCGTGTGTGTGTGCGGTGCGTGCGTGCATGCATATGTATGTGTGTGTATGCATGTGTATGTGTGCATTGGGTGGAGAGCCGGTTAACAGCTGTGTCTGATTTCTGCAGATTTCAGATTACACGCCAGCTGGAACTCGTCTGTCTTCATGTAAAGTAACCGTCCCTCATCATCATCATCATCCCTGTGTCTGTGTGTCCCCTCCTCCCTCCAGCCCTCAGGCCCCCCAGCCGAAGACCCCCGAGGTGCCGTGGACGGAGACGGACTCCCCGGTGTTCCACCTGACCGACGAGACCTTCGACAGCTTCCTGGAGGAGCATCCAGCGGCGCTCATCATGTTCTACGCCCCCTGTGAGTCAGAGGGGGGGAACCGATCCATCATGTCTGCAGAGGCCTACTCCTATTCACAGCACCACACACTGCTGCACACACACACACACACTGCTGCACACACACACTATGCTGCACACACACACACTGCTGCACACACACACTATGCTCTGTCGCTATGCCACGATGCAAAGATACAAAAGAAAAGGTATCATACTTAAAGTACCAAGAAGTACTGCTGTGAAGCTTAATCTATCATTAGACTTAACAATTGCGTTGTTGATGTTATTGTATTAGTGAAAACTATAGAACTGGCTCACAATATTTGGTGTACAGTATAAATAGATGCGTCGGCATGGTGCATTATAGCTGCAGCTCACCAGAACTCTGCATCGCTGCACGAACACGACGCTCTCAGCTCTCTGAAGTGTTGTCGTCCTGCAGGCCGCCGGCAGCGCTGCTCTCAGCCAGAGGGCACAACACTCCAGCTGTGACGGGACGAACACACAAAGACACCGACTCGATATTCAGACACTCAAACAGCTGAACTCACTCCTGCAAGTTGGAGTTTGAAATGAGTTCTGTGTTTGAGATCAGAAAGAATTATGCATCGGGTCGGACTGTTTGCAGCTGGATAACTTGTAGCTATGCTACTTTGAAGAAATGCTACTTTGGAGCTATACTACTTGTGAAAATGCTACTTTGTAGCAGTGCTAATATGGAGCTATGCTACTTTGTAGCAGTGCTAATATGGAGCTATGCTACTTTGTAGCAGTGCTAATATGGAGCTATGCTACTTTGTAGCTACTCTACTTGTAACAATGAACAGAAAACACCAGATCTTTGTTTTCCTCATCGTAACGCCACCAGGTCTCAGACATCCTGCTCAGGACTCGCCCTGTGGACAACACACACACACACACACACACACACACACACACGCACACACACACCAAATCAAGGGCATTCAGCTGAAACAGCCTGCATCTCACACACACATATCTGTGCACCTATCACATATTTCATACCGTGACACAAACATTTATTGCACACCATTACGCCGCATATCTACGCCTCTCGCACACACACACACACACACACACACACACACACACACATCCCTGCTGCCGGCTGCAGTTCTCTTAATGGCCCGGCTGTCAGAGTGAGATTAATGGTCCAGCCCTCCGTCAGCCGGCTGCTGTCCACCGCTCAGCCTCCGGCTCTGCGTCCTCTGAGCACTCAGCGGGTTGTTGGCTTAAAAAATAAATAGAAGGCTCTGTTTCCCAGAGCGAGGCTGATTACGTTCAGGACCAGGAGAAACTAACCGCTGCCACGCTGAGAGCAGGAACTTCAGCCCACGCTTCTGTTACTCGACTCATCTACAAGCGCTCCTCTCATCGTCACCTCACTTTCACCTGAGAGTAAAGCTCTAAACTGTGAGCTCCTGGTGACGCTATGACGTCATCATACCTGAGTCCTCCTCTAAAGAAGGCTCTAGTTCTCTACTTCTAGTCCTGATGGTTCTGTTTCTGGACAGAAGCAGGACTTTTATTTTGAAAATCAAGACCACAGAGAGAGACATGAACTGCTCTGGGGTTCAGAGGGTTGACTGATGATGTCATCAGGATGTAAAACCTCACTGTAGAAGCAGTAATACTGTCTATGCACACACTATAATACACATTGTACTACATAGAGAGGTAATACTGTCTATAGAGTACACACTACAATACACACTGTACTACATAGAGGTAATACTGTCTATGTAGTACACACTATAATACACACTGTACTACATAGAGAGGTAATACTGTCTGATACAGATAACAATATTACCCTTTCGGGCGTGGTCTAAACACACCGCAGCTTGTGGGCGTGGTCTAAACACACCGCAGCTTGTGGGCGTGGTCTAAACACACCGCAGCTTGTGGGCGTGGTCTAAACATACCGCAGCTTGTGGGCGTGGTCTAAACACACCGCAGCTTGTGGGCGTGGTCTAAACACACCGCAGCTTGTGGGCGTGGTCTAAACACACCGCAGCTTGTGGGCGTGGTCTAAACACACTGCAGCTTGTGGGCGTGGTCTAAACATACCGCAGCTTGTGGGCGTGGTCTAAACACACCGCAGCTTGTGGGCGTGGTCTAAACACACCGCAGCTTGTGGGCGTGGTCTAAACACACTGCAGCTTGTGGGCGTGGTCTAAACACACCGCAGCTTGTGGGCGTGGTCTAAACACACCGCAGCTTGTGGGCGTGGTCTAAACACACCGCAGCTTGTGGGCGTGGTCTAAACACACCGCAGCTTGTGGGCGTGGTCTAAACACACCGCAGCTTGTGGGCGTGGTCTAAACACACTGCAGCTTGTGGGCGTGGTCTAAACACACCGCAGCTTGTGGGCGTGGTCTAAACACACCGCAGCTTGTGGGCGTGGTCTAAACACACTGCAGCTTGTGGGCGTGGTCTAAACACACTGCAGCTTGTGGGCGTGGTCTAAACACACCGCAGCTTGTGGGCGTGGTCTAAACACACTGCAGCTTGTGGGCGTGGTCTAAACACACCGCAGCTTGTGGGCGTGGTCTAAACACACTGCAGCTTGTGGGCGTGGTCTAAACACACTGCAGCTTGTGGGCGTGGTCTAAACACACTGCAGCTTGTGGGCGTGGTCTAAACACACTGCAGCTTGTGGGCGTGGTCTAAACACACTGCAGCTTAGTTTCTACGAGCAGATGGTTTAGGAGCAGATGTTGTCGAAGATGAAGAGTGAAATATGTTGGCTGGATGAATATTGGACAGATGTTCACTCACTACAAATCATTAAGGTAATAACAAACATAATCTGTGTGATTTAGCTTCAGTGAATTATTAGTCTATCAAGTTATTTATTATCAAGTTTACAAAGTACAATTTTTTGTGTAGATCACATATTTGTATTCTTTAAAAAAAGAAAGTAGTGATTTTTCAGGATGATCCTGATAAAGAGTGTTTTCTATCATGATGTTTAAACTGAGGCGTCCATGAATTCCATGTGTGTGTGTGTAATAACAACAACAATAAGTCATGTGACGTGTGCTGTGACTCTTCAGGGTGTGGACACTGTAAGAAGATGAAGCCAGAGTACGACCAAGCTGCCGAGGTCCTCAACAAGGGCTCCAACGTGAGTGTGTGTGTGTGTGTGTGTGTGTGTGTGTGTGTGTGTGTGTGTGTGTGTGTGTGTGTGACTCGGCGGGTGTGTCGGTGCCTCATTAGCAGCCCATCGTCGCGCCTCCTTTCTTCTCTCACGTCGTCCTGCCGCTCGCCTCTGGTGTGTTTGTGGTTAGTGGGCGTGTCCCTCCGTCCTCTGTGATAATCTAACTCCTCAGGAAGTCCAGTCCGGTGACTGCAGCAGTTATCACACACACACACACACACACACACACACACACACACACACTTGGACCGTCTCCCAGTGGCTCTGTGCCCGGAGCAGGAGGTCAGTGGGAGAAGCCTGAGCTGTTATCCAGCGTGGCCTGAAGACCCAGCATGCCGTTCATCACCTCTCGGCTCCTCGTGCAGCGCTTCATGAACACAGAGAGAGAGAGGAACTGGGATTATTCTTCCTGAGGCAGCTGGTGCTAATGGGACCAGTTAGCTGGCTCCTCCTCCAGGTCATCTGTGTGGCTCGGTGCTGATCACGTGACAAAGTTCACTGACAACACCGTTTATGTCTTAGGGCTTCAACAAAGAAGGAACACTGGTTTTGAAGCGCTCTAGAAACAGGAAGTCTTAAAATGTACTTTTGAGTAGAGGGATGGATGGATGTTATTAATATGTTGTATACGTTGGTCTCTACTTGTCTCTGTTGGTCTCCTTGTGCCCTGACTTCCTGCCTCTCGTGCTCAGAGTCCGGGCGTGCTGGCGGCGGTGGACTCCACGGTGCACAAGGCCGCCGGCGAGCGCTTCAAGATCTCCGGCTTCCCGACGGTGAAGTACTTCCTGAAGGGCGAGGACACGTTCACGCTGCCGCAGCTGAGGAGCAAAGACAAGATCATCGAGTTCATGCACAGGTGAGCGGCCACTTCCTGTCGCCTCATGGCCGTCAGGCTCTCAGTTTAAGTGTTGAAAAGTTCATATTTAGCAGCCAAATCAAATATTGTACAGGATATTTAACCTTTGTTTCTTTCTAACACATGTCATACCTCTACAGGGTTTGTTTAGAGGTAATAAAGTAGTTTATGAACATGAGATATGAGTTGACACACAATAATAATAATCCCTCCTTTGTACGTAGACGCAGACAAAGCTTTAATGGCGTTCCTCTCGTGCCTCAGTCCACAGGCTCCGCCCCCCCCGGAGCAGTCGTGGGAGGACAAGCCCTCCAGCGTCAGCCATCTTGGATTGGAGGACTTCCGGGAGGCGCTGAAGAAGAAGAAGCACGCGCTGGTCATGTTCTACGCCCCCTGTGAGTGTGAATGCTCCTCTGAGACTGCGTGACATCACTTCCTGTGTTTGAGTAACCGATGAGCAGCTAGACGGGCGGCTCGTGGTCTGAACTCCTCCTGAGCCCCAGGGAGGCGCACGAGGAGCTGCTGGCGCTAGAACACTGACGTCTTCCTCTCTCCAGGCCTCTGCAGCCCTCGTAGAGCCTGCAGGGTTACAACCAGTCAGAAGTGACCACGCGGTTGTTTTTACAGGAAGTGACCATATTTAGACTGAGGCGTAGAGTTATTATTCCTCCAACATGTGAACCTGTCTGCAGGTGTAGGACAGCAGGGAGACGTCTTGTTCTCTTCTCTTGAAGCTGCAAGGACCAGGAGAGCAGACGAGTTATTATTATTAATATTAATGTTTGTCTCTACACATTAAGGACCTGCTGTCTCTCACTGAGAATGATCACAAGTAATGTCTGAGAAACCAAACAGGAAACTTCTTCTTCTTCTTCTTCTTCTTCTTCTTCTTCTTCTTCTTCTTCTTCTTCTTCTTCTTCTTCTTGTATTTAAGATTAGCCACTAAAAAGCGCAGACAGGAAGTCCGACTTTTAAAAAGATGTTTATGAAGCAAAAAGAAATTCACGGCCTCTTGTAAGGAACCAGCTTTATGAGCTGTGTGTGTGTGTGTGTGTGTGTGTGTGTGTGTCCTCAGGGTGTCCTCACTGTAAGAGTGCTGTTCCTCACTTCACCACGGCAGCAGAGCTCTTCAGAGAAGACCGCAAGGTGAGTCCATCTCATCACTGCTTTCTATGTTCATACTTCATAGTGTATATATACATATACACACTTGTATTTTTATGTGTGGATGAAGCACAAAGGGGTTGTTTCACGTGCTGGATTTTCAAAATAAAGGTCTCTGGAGTCAGAGCCCTCTGGACCTGAAGGAGAGAACTGGAACAATCTTTAGAGGAACATAACTCAGTTATTATGACAAACTGAGTTGACCTTCTGTAATTATTGTTTTTACTAAATCTGGAAAACACTTAAATCTGAGTGTCCACATGTGTTTGCTGGAGGCGCCACATGTTTTATATATCTATTGAACTGTTCCACATGTTTACAGCCTCGGGTCACATGACTGCTGGTCCCAGATGAATCCATCATGATGTCA
Organism: Clinocottus analis; assembly: GCF_023055335.1. Taxonomy (NCBI): domain Eukaryota; kingdom Metazoa; phylum Chordata; class Actinopteri; order Perciformes; family Cottidae; genus Clinocottus; species Clinocottus analis. Next base: position 394,984 of record NW_027176217.1, on the reverse strand, counting down.
TCGTTTCTCTGAGGAGCTCAGAGTTCAATGTTTTACACAATCTGGTGAAAGTGAACGGATTATTGGTGGAGCGAAGAAAAACATGTTTTTAAAGAGGTGTCACCACAACACATGAAGCATAGACTTCTATACAACCAGAGGAGTCGCCCCCTGGTGGTCAGGAGAGAGAATGCAGCTTTAACACATGAAGCATAGACTTCTATACAACCAGAGGAGTCGCCCCCTGGTGGTCAGGAGAGAGAATGCAGCTTTAACACATGAAGCATAGACTTCTATACAACCAGAGGAGTCGCCCCCTGGTGGTCAGGAGAGAGAATGCAGCTTTAACACATGAAGCATAGACTTCTATACAACCAGAGGAGACGCCCCCTGGTGGTCAGGGGAGAGAATGCAGCTTTAACACATGAAGCATAGACTTCTATACAACCAGAGGAGCTCGTCTAGCGTGATGTCTCAGATCTTCTGCGTTGGTGGAACTGAGTCAAGGCTCCTGTGTGTTGGAGGTCGTCTCTCGGTTGGAGTTTCAGATCAAAGTGTTTGATGTGTTTTCTCTCCGTCGTCGCCGCATTCAGCCGGTTATTATTTGGCGGCGGGTTGATGTGCGGCGCTCAGCAGCCCTGCGCGCCGTCTGGCAGGCGTCTCTGCACACAGAAGGACTCGCAGAGCGGCGTTTCCGGCTCACTGGGGCGGCTCGTCGCTAATCGATGCGACGGCCTCGCGACATAAATCTCCCTTGTTGTTTTCATGTAGGAGTGATTATTATGGGATTCCCACCGCCCGCCACGAATAATTTAGCCGAGCAATAATGCGTCTTTTGTGAGCTGCAGAGAAACCGCTCCGGATGTAAACTAGCAGTTTACAGGTGATGGATGCTCAGCAGCGGAGTCGTCTCTGTGTGGATTTACAGTCCTCATAAAGTTTATTTGTTCTGAAAACACAGCGAGCGCTTAAGAAACACTGAAACCATCACTAACCAAAACAATACTGATAAACACCAGCTTTGAGTTAAAATCATTGTTCAGAACAATAAAACAGAAATATAATAAAACTAAATGATCTCAGGAACCGGCTTTTAAAATGCTGTTGCAGATCTCACTCCTCTCACGACCTTCATTAAGCTACAGACGACCTTCATTAAGCTACAGACGACCTTCATTAAGCTACTGACGACCTTCATTAAGCTACAGACGGCCTTCATTAAGCTACAGACGACCTTCATTAAGCTACAGACGACCTTCATTAAACTCCACCAGGGCTTCTGTTATTGGAGAAAATGACCTCATCTTTTCTCAACATTTAACCCACATTGATGCTATGAAGAATGCTAACATGCTAACGTGAGACACTGACCATGCGTGACACTGGCTCCGCCTCCCTCAGATCGCCTACGCCGCCGTGGACTGCACCAGAGGACAGAACCAGGAGCTCTGCAAGCAGGAGGCCGTGGAGGGATACCCGACCTTCAGCCACTACAACTACGGCAAGTTTGTGGAGAAATACAACGGAGACCGCGGGGTGAGTGCTGCTGCGCTGTCTGTCTGTTAGCATGTCTGTTAGCATGTCTGTTACCATGTCTGTTACTATGTCTGTTACGCTGTATGTCTGTTACGCTGTCTGTTACTCTCTGCTACACGGTCTGTCTGTGTCTCTGTCTGTCGTAGTAGCTGATCTAGCTCAGGGGTAGCTAGCTCATAGGTGCTAGCTCAGGGGTAGCTAGCTCATAGGTGCTAGCTCAGGGGTAGCTAGCTCATAGGTGCTAACTCAGGGGTAGCTAGCTCATAGGTGCTAGCTCAGGGGCGCTAGGTGAGATGCTTGTAGGTGCTAGGTGAGCTAGCGGTACAGACGCACAGGAAATAGAAAACAGTTCCTACATGAAACCAGTAGTTCAGCCGTGTGGAACATTAAGACAGTAAGTGGGCGTGTCCTGTCTCTGTGACCTCGTCCTGACCTCTGCGTCTCCACAGGAGGCGGGCTTCATCGGGTTCATGCGCAGCCTCCGCGGCCGCGACCAGGAGAAGGTGGTCAAGAAGAAGGAGGAGCTCTGAGGTCCGGCGGCGGCGCGACACTGTGACCCTTGACCCCGGCAAGGGCCTCGACCAATCGGCACTGACGGGGCGAGACCCCACGACGACCTCGGCTGGAGGGCTGTTCTTCTTTTTTCTTTTTGTTTTAATACCGTGGCGATGACGTTTGTGACGAGCTGCAGACGGCAGGAAGCAACACGGACTGAACCGCTTCTGGTTGTTTCAGCCCCAAAACACTGTGACGACGCTGCAGCTGCGCTTATCTATGCAACACCGGGGAGGGGGGCACCCTGGGGTGGGGGCGGGTGGGGGGCGGGTGGTGGGGGGGATCAACAGCTGGAGCTGGAGGCACCACAGGGTCCATCCGGCCTTCAGGTCCACAAACAATCAAGTTCATACCCTGATGGGTTTCAGCCTCTTGTGATTATTGTAATTGTGTTTTGGGGCTTTTGCTTTAAACTGTGGCCTTTAAGATGTGAACTAACAACCTGCTGGAGGGGGGAGGGGCTTGGGGAGGGGACAAACGCCAAATATCCACCTTCACCACGCCGTGATGTCACACGGTCGCGGAGCCGCTTTGCATGATGGGTCATGAAGACGTTAATAAATAAAAACCCGCTGCAGTAATCATGGAGTCCAGACCAAATCTCCCACAATGCCCCTCTGCGTCCAGACGCCACCGGATGGCTCGACACCGAGGAGCCAACATGGCGGCCCTCCTGAGCAGTTAGGCCCCTCCCCCTTCTCCGGTTCTGTTGGTTCTGTTGGTTCTGTCGTGGTGGAAAAGGTTCTCAGGGAACGCGGAACACAACTCAAAGGGAACGGCTGGTTTCATTCCAGAATCTCTTCAGTCTCACGTCCTGATTCTGTTCGCCGCAGAACGAAGATTCAAAACCTTCACAATAAAATCAAACATTTACAAATGATTTCATGTTTTTATTTGCTTGTTGTTTTTTTGTTTTGTTGAAATGAAATGAGTTCTCTGATCCCTCGTTCTGGACTGAAGGCGTTCTCACAACCCGCCACAGAGACAAAGTACCAAAGAAGAAGATCCATAAATACTTTCATAATAAAAGACCCTGGACATGTTCCTTCCCTTCACAATAAAAGCTCTAGTCATGTTCCTCCCCTTCATAATAAAAGCTGGTCATCTTCTCCCTTTCACCATAAAAGCCCTGGACATGTTCCTCCCCTTCACAATAAAAGCCCTGGACATGTTCCTCCCCTTCACAATAAAAGCCCTGGCCAGGTTCCCTTGTGTAAAGGGTTTCAGTCCTGGGTTGTTTGGGGTGTTTCATGCTGAATGATTTAAAGTTTAAAAGCTTTCTTTGTGGAGAATCTGCATTAAATCAAATTCACAATGAAGCAACAAACTGTCGACTCAGCGTTTCTTTGCTGGAGGAAAGTTCTCTTCTCTGCAGATCCGATCTTCATCCTGATGACTCATCTGATGTTTCTGAATCTTTCTGCTTGTTGGAGTTCAGATCCAAACAAACTTGCAGTGAAACTTAATATTTATTCATGAAGTGTCGCGTTTACATTTAGCTGAAGCTTTCATCCAAAGAGATTTACATTTTTGCTTTATGCATTTATTAAGTGTCTTAAGGATGAGAGGACGTGGAGCCGGGGATCGAACCACCGACCCTATGATTGGCACGCTAACCACTGAGCCAACACTAGGGGTCATGACCTCACATCCCCACTTCCCTTTTCTTTAAGAACTACTTCCTGTTATTGACTTTGTTGATCACTTCTGTAAAAACACAAACAAACACTCGCTGTGTGTCAACGCCGGGATTCATTAAAGACGCTCGAGTCCACGGAATAAATGGACTGGAGGGCCGCTGCTTGGAGAGATAACGATTTCCTTTAGAGAGTGTGTGCGTGTGTGTGTGTGTGTGTGTGCGTGTGTGTGTGTGTGCGTGCGTGTGTGTCCTTTATGACACTATCGATCGTGCACTGAGTTACAGCTCTTCATCACAGCTCTTCATCACTCGAGCCGTGGAGGGTTTTAAAGAGCTTCTGAAAAGGAGCCAATAGAGATCTGCAGAATAATGGCCGAGTGTTCGATACCCGCCGCTTCCTCTCGGGTCTTTATTGCACGTTTGACAGTCAGGTACTTGAGATGTGACCCCCATGATGCATTGCTTCACAGGGAACAACAAACAACATCAGAGATGACCAACAAGAACTCTGATGACGAAGACTGTTGTACGTCAGGAGAGCTTCATCCTCTGTGCTTTATTATTATTTATTAATATTACGTCATTGTCACTCACTGTGAGCTCTGTGTTGTTTGTATTTGTTGTTGTTGTTTTCTTCCTGGTTCTTTAGTAAACGTGTGCCGCCAGAGAGAGAAGCTTTCAGCAGACGGCCTCCTTCAGGTCTGGAGCTCTGCAGGAATATATTTATACACATTATTAATTATTCATTTTTCATGTTATTTTAATTTGAACATTAGAATAAATCTCGGACGGAAGAAGAACAATTTGTCTTACGGCTTTTTAGGAAAAGAAGCAAAGAGAGAATGAAGAGGTGTAATTAAAATATAAGTTATGAAACTATCATGTCTATAACGTCACATTAATGAACTCATGAATATTCATAGAGCCAAGTTAGAGATAAACTGCAGGAGAGCACTGTGACAAGTTAAAGGGGAGGAGACAGTATCACTGTCTCCTCCCCTTTAACACTGCAGTGTTTTATCTCCATGATGATGTCATCATAATGTTAAGACGTTAAAGAAAACAATATTTTATTTGGACTTCAGTTAAGAATTACCTTCCTTTTTAATCTATTGCTCATATCTCTCATTAAATATGGAATATATGATTAAATAAATATATTCTTATTTCCAATTAAAATATATACAAATAGTTTGTAATTTAATTTGCTGTCATTGACAAAGTAATAAAAGCAATATCAAATATATTTTCATAAAATAAAATAAAAATCAATATCGGTCAATAATGGCGATGTAAAAAATTTCCACAAAATGAATTCTAAGAAGAGAAATTAGAGATAAATTTGCCAATTTATAGAAAGAAAAAGACTAAAGAACAAAAGAAATAACATAAATAAATATGTAGGTTACATAAATAAATATAGTATTTAGACATTTATTTCCACACAAAACATTGTAAATAAAACATTTTGCTGTTCTGGTCGTCTGGATTCATAAACAAAAACATTACGAGACGACGTTAATAAAGAAAAGTGATGAGTATGAAAATAATATCATACTCATTTTATTCTGACCCCATAAGAACAGGGACAGCATTTTATTTCATAAATTATATTTATAATTGGAAAAGGTCAAATCAAAGAGTTCTCAGCATTGTATTAACAAATAAACTACATGCGGATATAAATGGTGTTTTATTAATATTTGTTCTGTGATGCTGATGAGAGGCTTTTCTTTACCCACAATGCACCGCGACAGGACACGTCAGCACGTCCCTCTAAAGAATTCCGCTCTCCGCGCATGCGCAGAGCCGCTCCCGACAGACGTCCACATGATGCTCCTCTCGTTCAGGTGAGTCCGAAAAAAACGAACCGGACCGACGTGTCGGTTTGTTTGTTTGTTTATTTGTTTGTTTGTTTTGGTCCCTCGTCCGCGTCGCGCAGAGCAGCTATCTCTTAGCTCTTAGCTTGCTAACGCTAGCTGCCTATATACCCATAGGTAAGCATGCTAATGCTCGTTAGCTGCTAACGCTAGTTAGCCGCTATTTAAACTGACTGGTGACGTCTCATAAACACGAAGGAGAACCCGGAAGTTTAATATCATCAGGTGACTACAGGTAATTTAGCTTTTAAACACATTTCATTCTGATATCGTCACGCCCTTCTGTTCTTCTGGCAGTAAAACTGATTATTAAATATTTAATACATCGACGTTATTAATGTGGAGTCACGTGATTCCTCTGAAGCCGTAAACGTCTTCAACGTGAACCCTTCAGGGAGAGAGGAGCTGTCCATGGTGCTATCTATCTATCTATCTATCTATCTATCTATCTATCTATCTATCTATCTATCTGTCTGTCTGTCGCATCCCTGTCTGTAGCTCATGTCCATGCTGCTAATAAAAAGGTTCTTTTATCAATCAAACAATCCATGTATCGTCTATATTTAATGTATGTTTGTATATGTAAGTATTGAGCATTGGGCTTCCCATGCGCGTCCTCAGGGCTTCAGAGAGATTCCAGCTGTAAGATGTCGGCGGTGCTGTTCGCCTCGGTGGTCCGGGTCGGGGACGGCCTTCCTCTCTCCGCCTCCACCGACTACGAGCAGGACAAAGAGCTGCAGGACACCAAGAGGCAGCTGAAGGGGCTCTCCAAGAAGATGGGCCAGTTCCCCGACCGCTGCACGCTGAAGACCGGGCCCTTCAACGTCAAGTAGGTCACCTGGGAGGGCTGAATGCGGAGCCAGCGGCTCATGTGCTCATGGATGTTTTGGTGTGTGTGTGTGTGTGTGTGTGTGTGTGTGTGTGTGTGTGTGTGTGTGTGTGTGTGTGTGTGTGTGTGTCCAGCTTCACCAGCGCTCTGGGCGTCGGCTACCTGATGGTCTGCACCTCCAGCTACCCCAACGTCCTGGCCTTCTGCTTCCTGGACGAGCTGCAGAAGGAGTTCATCGTGACCTATGACCCCAAGAGGATCCAGGGCGCCGTGCGGCCGTACTCCTTCATCGAGTTCGGTGAGTCGTGGCGTTAACGTCACGCGGGAAAGCTAACGTTAGCTCGTCAGCGATGGAGATGAACCACAAACATCACAAACGTCACACTGCGTATTTTATTGATCTGCATGTATTCATAACTCTGTGGAAGGATCGAGCTGCGCTCTGCCGGCTCAAACCAAAGGCATTCTGGGAAATGTAGGAAACGACTGCAGTAAAAATACAGTTTAGAGTAAGTGTGACTTCCTGCAAACCTCTGAAGGTAACATCGCGACGCCTCTGGGCTGCTTCCTGTTTCATTCATAGCATCTAAGAGACATTTGACTGTTTGAATGCAGGAATCCAGAGTTTCAGGTAAACGACATTGAGATGACCTCCACCTTGTTGTTGTTTCCTCAGACACCTTCATCCAGAAGACGAAGCAGCGCTACAACAGCCCTCGCTCTCTCTCCACCAGGATCAATCTGGCCGACATGCAGACGGAGATCCGGCTGCGGCCGCCGTACCAGCTGAGCCCTGAGGACCTGCAGGCCGTCACCGGGGCCGCCGTGCACACGGCCTCCAAATACAAAGGTCTGCCTTTATACACACTATACACACATATGTATAGGTTATTTATATTTGTGTGTATATACTGTGTATATGTATATGTGTGTGTGTGTGTATATACACATATATATATATATATGTGTATGTATGTATGTATGTATATATATGTATGTATGTATAAGTAATATTCCCCCTGCAGCCCCGTCCCAGGTGCTGCAGCCCGTGTCGCTGGCCGGCGTGGTGTCCTGCGTGCTCTGCCTGCTGTGTGGAGGCCTCAACCTGCTGCGAGGCGTCCACGCCATCGAGAGCATCCTGCAGGTGAGCGTCTAGGACGTTGGTACGGAGACGCTCGCTGTCTTGACTTTATTGTGTTAACATTATCACACGGTGATCGTTAAAATGATCGTTAACCTGATTTATTTATTTCCTGCCATATGTCGTCCTTCTGACGTCACTAAACTATTAAACTAGACGAGAAAATTCAATTCATTTCCCCGACATAATGATGCCTCGCCGAGAGATAAAAACTCCTTTTCTTCTTCTTCTTCTTCTTCTTCTTCTTCTTCTTCTTCTTCTTCTTCTTCTTCTTCTTCTTCTTCTTCTTCTTCCCTCTCTGCAGAACGACGATGAAGACTTTAATTATGTGATCGCCTTCTTCCTCGGCACGGCAGCCTGTGTGTATCAGGTACGTGATGCTGTGTTAGAGCTGCATTCTCTCTCCTGACCACCAGGGGGCGACTCCTCTGGTTGTATAGAAGTCTATGTGAATGACTTCTCTCTGGATGTATTCAGTAAACATGAGTTTGTCTCTAGTTGTAAGTCTTGTGTGTATATAGGTGGATATATAGACATATATGTGCACAGATAACTATACGTACATAAATGTTGGTCCTCCCTCCTGCAGTGCTTCCTGTTCGCCTCCTTCTCCGTGTGGAGGAGCAGCAAGTCCTTCCTGGCCTTCGCCCTCATCTGCCTGTCCAACATGTACCTGTACGAGCTGAGGAACGTGTGGCAGGTGTTGTTCCACGTGGCCGTGGCCGCCTTCATGACGCTGCAGATCCAGCTGAGGCGGCCGCTGGGCAAAGCGCCCGACTACAACGTCTGACGGGCCGGCTTCCTTTTTCCTTTTTTATTTAAACACGACGGCCGCCGCCCGGCAGCGGACGGTCCAGGACATGCTGATCCTCCTGAGAGAGGAAGAAACCAAGAAGCAGTGCAGAGGACAGATCCCCCTCCGGTGCAGACGTGGCTCCTCCCCCTCCTGGTGCAGATGTGGCTCCTCCCCCTCCTGGTGCAGATGTGGCTCCTCCCCCTCCTGGTGCAGATGTGGCTCCTCCCCCTCCTGGTGCAGATGTGGCTCCTCCCCCTCCTGGTGCAGATGTGGCGCCTCCCCCTCCGGTGCAGATGTGGCTCCTCCCCCTCCAGTGCAGCATAGTGATGTCATGAGTCCTGCATGTGTTGCACGTCACACTTTGGATCCACATTTCTGATTGTACTACTTTTTATTTCGGAGTTTTTCTTCACCCCAGAGGGCTAAAAGCTAAGCTAAAGCTAAGCTAAGCGGCTGTGTAGGAGCATAGCATGAAAGGCCCAGTGGTCCATGCACAGCGTGGCGGTGCTCTGCAGCTCGTTGCTCTCTGTGAACTCGTGAGCGCCAGCCTGCTGCAGGACTCTGAACTCTGGTCCAGGTCTCTGTTTCAAACTATGCAACGCCCCCCCCCCCCCCCTCCTCCGTAACACCCCCCCCCCCACACACACACACCCTTTATATTTATGGTCGTGCTGGTGGATCAGTGGGATGTGGAGGCTTCTCAGTGTGTTTTGAAGCGTCTCGGTGCTGCAGGAAGAAGTTAAAGTCCTGATGTGTTTGAACTCTGAGAGAAGTGACGCAACGCTGCAGAGATCCATGATTCATGTGCTCACCGCGCCCACATGAGCTCACAGCGCCGCGTGGACCAGAACCAGAACCAGGGGAACAAGGCTGTGTTACTCCACTGCTTCTTCCTCTGAGGAGGAAACGGGTCTTTTAGACGTGTGGAACTGACAAGTTTCACGTATTATTGTGCAACTGTGTTTTTATTGAATATCAGGCTTTTTTTCTTTTGTTTTTGTTTGTTCTTTAAGTTCGCAGTCAAAGACTTAACGTGTGAAATGTAAAGCGTGAGAGTCTGCTCTGGCTCCAGGACATTAAAGACATAAAGACATAAAGACGTGTTTCATTCATGAGCAAAGAGTCCAGAAGCTTTATTTATTCACTCTAATGGTGATCATGATTATTATTATTAATATTATTAGTGGGCGAGAGCGGAGCAGCAGGAATATATAAATATATATTTTTGTATTTCACTACAAACTGAAGCTCAGTTTGAACTCGACGGCTTCAACGTTTATTTGAATTCAATCATTTGGTTTGTTCCTTAAGTTTCCCTGGAAAATAAAAATCAGATTAAAACGTAAACTCTTTGATGACATCACAAGTTATCGTCCTGAAGGAGCCGAGCACTGGTCTCATATTATATTAATTAATGAATATTAATAATAAAGCACGCAACGGTCGTGGAGATAATCAGCAGATTAGCATTTAGCTCGCCTCCCTCGTCATAAATGAAGTGATGATGAAGATGAAGGATCCATCGAGTGACGCTGCTGCCACCTGCTGGTGGATTATCTGAACATAGAATCATAATCTGGAGCTGGAATATGAAACAGACCCAGACGTCACAGCTGTGAGACATCGCAGTTTATTTGACGGTAAAAAAAAGAAGCAAAGTGTTTGGCAAGACAACAAAACCAACCTGGAGGACGGTCTCTGCTGGTCATGTGACACGGAGGCTGTGGAGCGCCAGATATGATCAATAATTCATGTTCCTGCAGGACGGCACCAGAAAACAACGTTGGGTCCATCTCACGGAGTTAGAGCAGAAAACGTTTGGACAAAATAACTAATAACAAGTTTCTCTCTGGGAACAATGTGCTGCTAATATATAAATATATATATATACACATGTCATATATGTATTATTGTTCTGATATCATAGGAAAAGGCCATAATCTTCAATGAATTCATGAGTCTAACATGTTGCCGAGTAGAAAACTTTATAAATCTTTAAACTTTTAAAAGCTATGGTAAATTATTTTGAATTTGTATTATTGAAAAATATTTTTTTTCTTCTTAATTCTGACTCAATAATAATAATATAATTTATAAAATGGAAAAAGCAAAATTATTTTTATAAATTGCTCTTAAATGTAACTTTTTAAAGTCCAGCAGGAGCTCTGATTGGCATATGAGATATATGTATATATATATATATATATATATATATATATATATATATATATATATATATATATATATATATATATATATATATATATATGTGTGTGTGTGTGTCTAATTGTCTTTTTTTTCTATTTTAGGTTTTTAACGTCGTGTAAAACTGTAATTTTGGGACATAATGTGTATTAAACATTAAAGATAAAAGCGGTTTCAGTAGCTTTTACTTCAACTGAACGTTTTTATCTGAAGAAACAAAGAGAAACTTGATGAAAACTTTGACAAAAAAAAAAAAAAGTCCAGATGTTTACTGACTGGTTCAGTGACTGGTTCACTGACTGGTTCACTGACTGGTTCACTGACTGGTTCACTGACTGGTTCACTGACTGGTTTCTGTGACTGGGCCAGGACAAACAGAGCCAGCTGTCTGATGTGGAGACAAGGAGACGAGAGGATCGCTGAAGGAAACAGAACGAGCAGCAGACCAGAGACACGTTGGGCTCGCGGCCCGTCAGCAGGATGGAGAGTTCATGTAAAGGCCTCGTCGGAGAGCGTCGGACATTCATTGGGTCGTACCATCTGATTGAGCAAGGGGGGGGCGATCGCTTCGTCCTCTCGTCGGCCTTCCTGCAGATCGAAAACCGCTCGATTTGGGGACAAGGAAAGAGCGGGAAAAAAGCGGTGAGAGGGGTCTGCGTGTGAGCTAAGCGGTACATTAGCTGTGGCGCTACGCTAACAGCAGGACCTCTGACATCCCATCATGAGGGTGATACAGTAATGCACGTCTGAATACACGTCGGTGTTCGTAGAGAGCTCTCTAATATATTAATGTACAAAATATAGAATCAGAAAATATCTGACAGGGTTTGGTGTGTTTAAGTCAAAATACAAAATGTCGAAGATTAGAAAAAGCTCTTCTTTGACATCCTCCTTTGTGGTTGTGTGTTTGTACGCTGACGATACCGCCATCTTCCTTTATGACGATACCGCCATCTTCCTTTATCAGGATACCGCCATCTTCCTTTATGACGATACCGCCATCTTCCTTTATGACGATACCGCCATCTTCCTTTTTCAGGATACCGCCATCTTCCTTTATGACGATACCGCCATCTTCCTTTTTCAGGATACCGCCATCTTCCTTTATCAGGATACCGCCATCTTCCTTTATCAGGATACCGCCATCTTCCTTTTTCAGGATACCGCCATCTTCCTTTATGACGATACCGCCATCTTCCTTTATCAGGATACCGCCATCTTCCTTTATCAGGATACCGCCATCTTCCTTTATGACGATACCGCCATCTTCCTTTGTGACGATACCGCCATCTTCCTTTATCAGGATACCGCCATCTTCCTTTTTCAGGATACCGCCATCTTCCTTTATCAGGATACCGCCATCTTCCTTCATGACGATACCGCCATCTTCCTTTGTGACAATACCGCCATCTTCCTCTGCTTCAATACTGCTGCCTTCCTAAGTGACGATACCGCAGCGTTCAGGAGTGACTTTACGCGTCCGGCGAGAAGGTTTTCCTCTCGTTCGTACAAAATGAACTCGTCTCTGAGGGACTTTGGAGACGAGGACGGAGAGTTCCTTCAGGGATTCGTAACGTGTACCACGACCACACGGACAAACAAGGTGTGTTTCAACACACGCACATTAAATCATAAACACACACAGCTCTACTTCAGCAGAGAGGAGGCGGCTTCAGGCCGCGTTTGTCCGCTTGAAGCCTCTGAAAAATCTGATGGAAGCAAAGCTCATTTCTTCGAGAGCGTTTCCTTCCACTTCGGGACAAAGAGGCAACAACGTCTGTCTGCTCGCTCCGATCGGACATCTTTGGTCTCAGGTTCAGGCCGGCGGGTTGCCCCCCCCCCCCCCCCGCGGGCTGAGCTGTGGGAGGAGTCTCCTCATGCGTCCTCAATGTGGCCTCAAGTTTAAGAAAGGACTCGGCCGCGGGAGAAGTCCGTCTCCGTGAGCGGCCAGAGGTCCGTCGGAGGCCCCTCCCCCCCGGTGAGTCCATCCCTCACGGAGCGGAGGTCAGAGGTTAACTGCTCGGGGGTCCACTGGTGAGGAAGTAGGTCATCATCTCTCCTTTGCCCTTGACCGTGACCAGACCTCGGTATTCCAGTGTGTAGTTGTAGGAGCTCAGCACCTGGTACATGTCCGCCGTCACCTGAGGGCGGGGCAAGAGGGTGGAGCAAGATGGAGGGACAAGATGGAGGGACAAGATGGAGGGACAAGATGGAGGGCCAGAGTGAGGAACAGTGAGTTTTCTTTGCTTCACCTCATTTGTCAACATGTATTATCTCTATAATACAGCAGTGATGCCTCTAGTGGACACCAGGAGAACAACATGTATTATCTCTATAATACAGCAGTGATGCCTCTAGTGGACACCAGGAGAACAACATGTATTATCTCTATAATACAGCAGTGATGCCTCTAGTGGACACCAGGAGAACAACATGTATTATCTCTATAATACAGCAGTGATGCCTCTAGTGGACACCAGGAGAACAACATGTATTATCTCTATAATACAGCAGTGATGCCTCTAGTGGACACCAGGAGAACAACATGTATTATCTCTATAATACAGCAGTGATGCCCCTAGTGGACACCAGGAGAACAGCATGTATTATCTCTGTACAGCAGTGATGCCCCTAGTGGACACCAGGAGAACAGCATGTATTATCTCTATAATACAGCAGTGATGCCCCTAGTGGACACCAGGAGAACAACATGTATTATCTCTGTAATACAGCAGTGATGCCCCTAGTGGACACCAGGAGAACAACATGTATTATCTCTATAATACAGCAGTGATGCCTCTAGTGGACACCAGGAGAACAGCATGTATTATCTCTATAATACAGCAGTGATGCCCCTAGTGGACACCAGGAGAACAGCATGTCGTGTGTGAGGTGTTTTCAGCGGAGGAGAAGCTCTTAGAACCCAGCGGGTTCTGGTCTGCATGGTTCTGGTCTGCATGGTTCTGTCTGCAGGTTCTCTGCTGGTCGCTGCTCCATCAGGACGCTCTGGTGCGTGTTTGCTTTTCTCAGAAGATGAAATTAAAGCTTCTGTCTGAGTTCAAAGCAGCTTGGAAGTTATTAATATTTAATGAGTTCACATCTGACGGAGCAAAACCAATATGAACGTTTTTAATTAACATTCTTTGAATTGAATAGGCATTTATTTTTTCTATTTCTTAATCCAGCCGCCAGCGCCACGACAACGAGGTCAAGAATGTGCATGAACTCTAAAAAGACTTCAGACTATTAATACTATTTATTTATAACACTTTGTTTTCTCTTGTGATGTCTCGAGTTTGCTGCTGTATTGAATATTGATGAGTATTGATGAGTATTGGTGAGTATTGATCAGTACTGGTGAGTATTGATCAGTACTGGTGAGTATTGATCAGTACTGGTGAGTATTGATCAGTACTGGTGAGGAGCAGAACGTGCAGCGTCACCTGGATCCTCTCCGGCACGCCGGTGCTGTCCATGCGGCTCGCCACGTTCACCGTGTTGCCCCAGATGTCGTACTGAGGCTTCCGGGCGCCGATGACGCCGGCGACCACGGGGCCGATGTTGAGACCTGAGAGCCACAGAGGTCAGGGGTCAGAGAGAGGTCAGAGGTCAGAGAGGTCAGGGGTCAGTGAGGTCACAGGTCAGAGAGGTCAGAGGTCAGAGAGGTCAGGGGTCAGACTTCATGCTCAATACCTGCTTTCACTTCATCAAATCATCAAAGTCAGGTCCTTCTCATTCACAGAGGTCGTACACATGCTGACCAGTGGACTTACATGACGTTTAAACACATTTCCAAGACTTTAAACTATATTTTCATGAGCAAGCGTGAAGTGAAATCTGTGTGTGAACATGGAAAAGTGATAAACTGGGAACAAGCATTTCTAAACTCCAGGCCCGCTCCAGGGTCCAGACTGCAGGAACCTGCCAGTCTGAACCGCTCCTTCTCACCTATCTTCATCTTGAAGTTGTTGAAGGAGTGCTCGTTGATGTACTTCATCTGGTCCATCATCCTCATGGCGTAGTCCGCCAGCGCGCGGATGTGCGAGCGGCCGGCCTTGTCGTAGGTGGAGTCGTTGAGGCCGGAGGCCGCCATGTAGGTGGAGCCGATGGTCTTGATCTTCTCCAGCTGGCGGAACTGATCCTCACTGATGATCTGGAGGGAAACGAGTCCGACTGTTATTCATCCATGCAAATATACATGTATATCTATATATGTATGTATACATGTATATGTATGGGTATATGTATGGATATATACATCTATATGTGTATGTATGGATATATACATCTATATGTGTATGTATGGATATATACATCTATATGTGTATGTATGGATATATACATCTATATGTGTATGTATGGATATATACATCTATATGTATATGTATGGATATATACATCTATATGTGTATGTATGGATATATACATCTATATGTGTATGTATGGATATATACATCTATATGTGTATGTATGGGTATATACATCTATATGTATATGTATGGGTATATACATCTATATGTGTATGTATGGATATATACATCTATATGTATATGTATGGGTATATACATCTATATATACAACCGGAGCGTCTTCAGTTATGATTCTCTGACGTTTAGCTTTGACAGACCAGAGGAATACGTTCAGATTTCTTTGCTTTCCTAAATGTTCGGGATCCAAGGAGAACGCATTCTTAATTTGTGAACCATATTTTACCAAATATTTGCATATTTTCTATTTTTGAAAGATGTCTCTAACTATTGCACGGTGTGTCTTGGCATGGAAAGGCCCTGTACTGCACGTGTGACGCACGTCTCTGAGTGACTCAGCTGTTCTTTGTTTGGGAGGCGAGAGGGAGACCTGAACCTTTCTAGAGACGTCTAAAGCCTGCATTTAATCCATATGTTGGTTTATAAATATTGTGTAACTGCAGACAGGGTCCAGAAGCTGCAGCTCTGCAGTCGGTGCAGAGCAGAGCGGACATGAAAGAGAGCGACTCCTGGACTTAAAGGGCTCTGGGTGAGTCTCAGACTGGATGCTCATCCCTGCAGCGGTCGTGTGTCCGTGCAGCGTCTCGCCTCGTCGAAGTCGGCGATGATCTCGTTGAGCAGCCGCAGACACTCCACGCCCTCGTTGTTGGCCTCCAGCTCCACGTAGAACTCGGAGAAGTTGCTGATGCTGGCGAACATGACCGCCACGCACTCGCACGACTGGTAGTAGAGCTCGTCGTTGCGGCGCTCGCGCTGCAGGAAGTGGGCGGCCACGTCTTTGGGCAGGATGTTGTGCAGCAGGCGGCGGTTGTAGGCCTGCAGCTCCTCCATCTCCTCCTTCTCCTCCGTGGCCTGTCGGGGGAACCGGTGCAGGAAGCAGACGTTAAAACATGGGGAAATAAAACATGGCGTCATGTTGGGGACAGATGCTGCTGCTGCTGCAGAGGACGAGCCCAACGGCTGCTGATGCTGCAGCTCCATCATCCACACACACACACACACACACACACACACACACACACACACACACACACACACACACACACACACCTGCAGCTTCCAGAGGAAGTCCAGTCTGGCTGTAGACTCCACCTGCTGGGCGTGAAGGTAGAGAGCCAGAACGAAGACGGTGATGACCACCGGGGTCACGATCTTCAGAGGAACCTTAGTGTCCACGTCACAGCTGGAGGTCAGCACACACACACACACACACACACACCCACACACACACACACACACACACACACCCACACACACACACACACACACACACACACACCCACACACACATACACACACACACACACACACACACACACACACACACACACATAAGGTTTTCAGTCCTACAGAATAAGGATGAACTCTGCTGAAGCACGGTGACACAATAAATCTAAACATTAGCTCATTAGCGTTAGCATCTGTTGCCTGCAGCTCATTAGAGTCAGATAATGATGCCGCTAGTTAATGAGGTGATGAAGGTGATGATGCTGCTAGTTAATGAGGTGATGAAGGTGATGATGCTGCTAGTTAATGAGGTGATGAAGGTGATGATGCTGCTAGTTAATGAGGTGATGAAGGTGATGATGCTGCTAGTTAATGAGGTGATGAAGGTGATGATGCTGCTAGTTAATGAGGTGATGAAGGTGATGATGCTGCTAGTTAATGAGGTGATCAAGGTGATGATGCTGCTAGTTAATGAGGTGATGAAGGTGATGATGCTGCTAGTTAATGAGGTGATCAAGGTGATGATGCTGCTAGTTAATGAGGTGATGAAGGTGATGAAGGTGAGTTCTCACCTTGTCACATTCTGCCTGCGAAGGGGAGGAACAGAGGAGAGACAATCAGCTGTTAGAACATCTGCACAGGGTCAAAGATTACACACACACACACACACACACACACACACACACACACACACACACACACACACACTCTCTCTCTCTCTCTCTCTCTCACCCGGGCCCGATGGCGTTGGCCGTCACCAGCAGGTCCTGGTTGTCGAACAGGCTGACTTTGGGGACCTGCATGACGAGCAGGTACAGCAGCTCGATGAAGAGCATGAGGAAGAGTTTCCCCATGCTGCTGATCTGCAGGAACACGGAGCAGGCCAGCAGGCTGAGCAGCACGCAGGACGAGAAGTACTGCGGACAAGGACCAGGGTCAAGGTCAAGGACCAGGGTCAAGGTCAAGCATAAGCACCAGGGTCAAGGTCCTGGTCCTTGGCGAGGGCCAAGGACCAGGACCAGGACCAGGGTCAAGGTCAAGGACCAGGGTCAAGGACCAGGACCACACAAATAAAACCCTGTGAAGCGAAAGCAACCCGGAGAACAGGGCGCACCTGTACCTCAGGTAGGCTGCAGAAGAGGGCGTCGCCCACGCAGGGCCCGGGCTGCGAGTCCAGGCTGTAGTTGAGCAGCCGGGCGTGGCAGGCCGTCGCCACGCTGACGTTCAGCTGCGCCCGGATGCAGCGCCGCAGGTCCAGGCTGCTGCAGGTGAACTGCAGGGGTCAAAGGTCACGAGGACGCATCAGAGGGGTCAAAGGTCACGAGGACACGTCAGAGGGGTCAAAGGTCACGTCAGAGGGGTCAACGGTCACAGGGACACATCAGAGGGGTCAAAGGTCACAAGGACACGTCAGAGGGGTCAAAGGTCAGGAGGTCACGTCAGAGGGGTCAAAGGTCACAGGGACACACCAGAGGGGTCAAAGGTCACGTAGGAGGGGTCAAAGGTCACATGGACACGTCAGAGGGGTCAAAGGTCAGGAGGACACGTCAGAGGGGTCAAAGGTCACATCAGAGGGGTCAAAGGTCACGAGGATATAGATATAAACATTTCTATAGATGCCTGTATGTATGCTGCTGATATTTTGAGCCTCTTTCTATTAAAAGCAGATTCAATATTTATAACTCAGAGTAAATGAACTCATGAACACATGAATAATACACATTTACAGGACTTTTAAACAACTCTAGGGATTATATTTTTTCAAGGACTTTTTTTCAAGGGCTTTTCCAGGCCTGGAAGTAGGCCTGAAACTTTTCCAGGTTCTCCATTCAAACATCTGTGTGGTGGATTCAGCCGAACTCACGATGTTGATGAAGGCAGAGAGGAAGACCACGATGATGGTGAAGACGCCCACCAGCGTGCTGTTCAGTCTGGACTGGACGATCCTCCTGGAGAGGCTCTGCAGGGGGGCGGGGCAGAGCTGGGAGGGGGGCGGGGCATGTGATCAATAAACACCCTGCAGCCTCCTGATTGGACGAGGCAGACGCTTTACAGGAAGCCGTGAAGAAGAGCTTTTAGACCACGAAACAATGACGTTACCTACAGTTACGGTTTATTAACCTCACTGATGGATCGATCGATCGATTGATTGGTGCACTGAGATGTAATCAGTGTCTTTTTAATCAGTGAGCAGCAGCACTCTGTTCTCACCCCGTAGCAGCAGTACACCGTGGAGACCACCATGACGGCCATCAGCACCACGAGGCAGGACGAGAAGAAGCCGACCATCACGCCGGAGCTGCAGAACAAAGAGAACATGATATTATTATATTATGAACAACCACACAGGTTATACTCAGGTTATAATATGTATTAATTATAGATGATCACACAGTGAATATGCACTTTCTCCTGTGTCCAGCCCGCTACTCAAATACCCATAATGCATCATTTTAAATCAAGTCCCCTCGTTGTTTAGTCGGATGGCGTCGACTCACGTTGGAACGATGACGATCTGGATGCAGCAGATGAAGAGAAACACGAGCGAGGCGCAGGACACGTAGGCCCCGAACCGAGAGTCCACCTGCCTGGAGTACTGAGGGGGAGGAGCCACAGTTAGTGAGGAGCACTGAGGGGGAGGAGCCACAGTTAGTGAGGAACACTGAGGGGGAGGAGCCACAGTTAGTGAGGAGCACTGAGGGGGAGGAGCCACAGTTAGTGAGGAACACTGAGGGGGAGGAGCCACAGTTAGTGAGGAACACTGAGGGGGAGGAGCCACGGTTAGTGAGGAGCACTGAGGGGGAGGAGCCACAGTTAGTGAGGAGCACTGAGGGGGAGGAGCCACAGTTAGTGAGGAGCACTGAGGGGGAGGAGCTACAGTTAGTGAGGAGCACTGAGGGGGAGGAGCCACAGTTAGTGAGGAGCACTGAGGGGGAGATTATGTGTGTGTGTGTGTGTGTGTGTGTGTGTGTGTGTGTGTGTGTGTGTGTGTGTGTGTGTGTGTGTGTGTGTGTGTATATAAATATGTACGTGTGTGTCCTCACCTTCTTCTCCAGGTCCGGCTCCCTGAAGGTGAGCAGGAACTTCTTCACGTGTTCTGAGCGCAGGCGGTCGATGCTCCGGGCGTCGATGGCGCGGCCGAGGAACTCGTCCACCTCGTCCTCCGGGTTCAGGTTCTCCGCAGCGTTCCTGAAACTGAAATGCCTGATGACAGAGATGAGAGCCTCGTGACTCATTCAAACCTTCAGATCCAACAGCCGATCACTGACGATCAATACTCTGACTGCTTCAACTACACTCAAATATTCATCGATTCTGGGGTTATTTTGGTCTTTATTACAATTTAAACAAATATTACATACAACTATAGTATGTATTTGTGCATATATATATATATATATATATATATATTCACAACAACAACAGGAAGCAGATACTAGGCAACAGGAAGCAGTCACTAGGAGACAGGAAGCAGTCACTAGGAACAGGAAGCAGTCACTCACTTGTCTTTGGGGTCTTCAAATCCCTAAAAGAAAAGAGAGAAAGTGTTTTTTAAGGTTTATTTTGTACTTTAATGAAAAAGTCATTATTTTTTAGGTGAAATTAAAAACAATGAACATTAAGCAAACTACTATTATTATTATTATTATTATTATTATTATTATTACTACTATTATTATTGTTATTATTATTATTATTTGTCTTTCTATTCCCACATAGAATGTGCAGAACGACCCTGAAGCAGAACGATGTCGGGTGTGAGGGTACAGTATGTGCCGGCAGTGGGCGGGGCCTCGTGGGGATGGCGTGCTCCGCCATGTTGCTTCCTGCGGTGACCTCATGCCTTCACAGTGTGGTCATGTGACGTGAGTCTCAGTACGCACGAGCGTCCACGCAGAGACGCTGCAGCAGAGGAAGACGAGGCGGCGTTGGCTTCATCTAACCGACAGATCCTGATATGTGCACAACTAAAAGTGACAATTTAAATTGAAAAAAGTTTGAAGCAAAATATAAAAATCTGAAATAAATCAATATACAATAAAAAAAATTTAAAAAAATAAAGAGGAAAAATAAATAATAAAAGTTTGATTGTTTAAAAATGTAAAAAAATGTTGGAGTTCGCTTGAAATATGAAAAAAAAAAAAAAATTTAAATATGTTTTTTTAAATACCACCAAACAATTTTTTCTCTTTTTTAAAAAAATGTTTGCTTTCAGTTTTTATTTTGATACTTTCGTTTTTTTTTTTTTTTTATCTGCGTCCCTCTGCACAGGGCGTACACCATCCCTCTGACTTCTGCAGAATCGGAACAGGACCGGCTCAGCAGAACCGGGTCTGCAGAACCGGGTCCGCTCGTCGGTCTCGCGGGTGTCAACGATGGTGAATCTGGTATTTGGACTCACGATGCCCTCCTGCGGGGTCGTTGACCTTCATGTGACCTCTGGAGGGTTTTCCTGGACGTGAGCGGATCT
This sequence comes from Clinocottus analis, assembly GCF_023055335.1. Lineage (NCBI taxonomy): Eukaryota > Metazoa > Chordata > Actinopteri > Perciformes > Cottidae > Clinocottus > Clinocottus analis. The sequence goes on along the minus strand of NW_027176217.1, from coordinate 374,239 downwards.
GAAAGGAGGGATGTTGTACTCACACTGGACGCTGGAGGTCGATCCTGCGAGGGGACTATAACTGTGATGTCATCAGGAGCTGAGCGAGGGACTGTTTCTATAACTGTGATGTCATCAGGAGGTGAGCGAGGGACTGTTTCTATAACTGTGATGTCATCAGGAGGTGAGTGAGGGACTGTTTCTATAACTGTGATGTCATCAGGAGGTGAGTGAGGGACTGTTTCTATAACTGTGATGTCATCAGGAGCTGAGTGAGGGACTGTTTCTATAACTGTGATGTCATCAGGAGGCGTTTCCTGATGAAGCAGGTTGTGAGGTCCTGCTCTGGGTTTTTCTTTTGGTACTTTCAATGAGCTTTGATGCATATTTTGTATGTGTTTTGTATGCATGTTATGTTTCATGGTATAGCTTTTGGGATCAGTTTAAAAAAAATAAATATTTTGGTCTTTTAATGTTGTTATATTTAGTAAATGTGTTTAATTTCAGCTTTTATCTTTCTCAGGGATGAAGGTCATGAGATGGTTTTGATGGTTCTGCTCTTTTAAAGTGTTTCATTGTGTCTTGTTTCTTTGACAGGACACAGTGACGCTCAGGTTACGTTTCAATAACAAGACTCAACTCCAGGTGACGCTAAGCAGTGCTCTGGCGCCCTCTGGTGGACACACAGAGCGCTGCACCTAGCTTCTGCACGTAGCTTCTGCACCTAGCTACTGCACGTAGCATCTGCTGAAGCTAACCATCATCAATCAATCTGATTAGTGCATTGATGATTGATTATTATAGTTTATTTTAACAACAAATATTATTTTAATTTAACAAATATGTGTCTTTTTGGCTTCAAAGAAAGACAGAAACTTCTGGTCATGAATCATATTCAGCTCCATCTGGGTGGACAGAATAATAGAAACGCCCCCTCCTCTTCCTCACCATCCTCTTCATCTCCTTGGACACCTGGTTGCCTCCCAGGTGGTTGTAGAACGGCCGGTCGGTCCAGTGGCCGCTGTGATGCGTCACCGAGTTCGTCCTCTGACGGTTCATCTTAGCGATCAACGCCTTCTCCTCTTTCTGAGAGAGAGAGAGAGAGAGAGAGAGAGAGAGAGAGAGAGAGAGAGAGAGAGAGACAGAGAGAGAGAGACAGAGAGAGAGAGAGAGAGAGAGAGAGAGAGAGAGAGAGAGAGAGAGAGAGAGGGAAAGAGAGAGAGAGAGAGAGACACCAGAGATATGAGAGTCCACGGTGCAGTTAGGGGGCGTGTCTACGCTGCAGTAAGGGGCGTGTCCACGCTGCAGTAAGGGGCGTGTCCACGCTGCAGTAAGGGGCGTGTCCACGCTGCAGTAAGGGGCGTGTCCACGCTGCGGTAAGGGGCGTGTCCACGCTGCAGTAAGGGGCGTGTCCACGCTGCAGTAAGGGGCGTGTCCACGCTGCAGTAAGGGGCGTGTCCACGCTGCAGTAAGGGGCGTGTCCACGCTGCAGTAAGGGGCGTGTCCACGCTGCAGTAAGGGGCGTGTGCTCGTACCCTCTTCTGACTGCAGTCCACAATGAGGTAGGTTTCTATGTTGTGTGTCTTCAGGTAGGCGTTTCTCTCCCCTCCGGCGCCGTCCTCCACGTCGTAGTCCCCGTTCAGGTAGTTCAGTGTTGCCTTGGTGATGTGGATGCGCCTGGAAACGACAAACACGCCAATGTTTTAGCCGCCGCCGCACGTTGGAACCCTGCAGCTCTCTGAGAGAGAGAGAGAGAGAGAGAGAGAGAGAGAGAGAGAGAGAGAGAGAGAGAGAGAGAGAGAGAGAGAGAGAGAGAGAGAGACCGACCCCGCCTGGCCGCCGGCCTCCATCTGATTGGCCAGCGTGACGTCGTTGGACCAGACGTCAAACTGCCACTTCCTGAGTCCCAGCACGCCGCAGTGCACGCGGCCGCTGTGGATGCCCACACGCATGTTCACGTTCACGCCCGTCACCTCCCGGACCAGCCTGCAGGACACACGGGGCACGCCCAGACAGGTACACGACTTTAAACACTATGACACGACTTTAAACACTATGACACGACTTTAAACACTATAACACGACTTTAAACACTATGACATGACTTTAAACACCATGACTTTAAACACTATGACACGACTTTAAACACTATAACACGACTTTAAACACTATGACATGACTTTAAACACTATGACATGACTTTAAACACTATAACACAACTCTAAACACTTTAGTATGACTTTAAACTACATTTACTTGGCGTTTACTACACTTTGGGCTTTTTTTTTTTTTCAAGGACTTTTCCAGGCCTTGAAATGACCTTTTTAAAACTCCAGGCTGTTCCAGGTTTTCCATGAGCTCAAGAGCCCCGTATATGCAGTATTGGTTCATACATCATCTTTATGGTTATGATGTGTCCTGTTGCACTTATTAAAGTATTCTTCATCTTTTCATAAACAAAACTAAATTGTTTCCTGTGAACTTTATTTTGAAGGAGCTGCATTAACGTGACGAGCAGAGCGCCGCAGGACCTTTTACTTTGAACACGCTCATCAAATGCAACATTATTGGAGAATAAAGGAAAGTTAAAACTATAGAAACATCCAGTCAAAACTATACAACGATAACAGAG
>NW_027176217.1:329128-366628 GCF_023055335.1 Clinocottus analis | reverse complement strand
TAATAATAATAATAATAACACTGAAGTGGCAAACAGAGTTGTCAGCAGTCAGACCAGCAGCCTCTTCTCCACAACTACTGGTTTGTGTGTTTCTGTTTTCTGTTTGCACACACACACACACACACACACACACACACACACACACACATGGATGCCGGTCTCTTCAGGGTCCTGGTGGCCCGGTGGCCTCGCGGCAGAAACACACACACATCCGCCCCAAAGCCCGTTGCATAAGAGCTGAGTCAGCACACAGCCACAGGACGCCGTTCACTCTGGAGGACGAACACAGAGCGACCTGCGTGACCTTCACCCCTCTCACTGTCTCTCAGAACTACAACATATGGAAGACCATTTCCGCCACACCAAAAAAAAAGACCAAAAAAAAAAAAATTAGGACCAAAAAATAATAATAATTAGGACAAATTTTTTTTTTAGGACAAACAAATTTCTTTTATATTAGGACGGAAAATTAAAATAAAATTTACTTGTTTTGTTGTATGAATAATACATGTTTACATTTAAATGAAGGTATTGTAAAACCAAAGTGATGAAATAACTTATTGCTTAGATGTTGTTTTTATTTTCGTCAAAAAGAAAAAGAAAAAAAAAAGTTTTTTTTTTCTAATTTTTTTTTTTTTCAATTTTTTTTTTCTTCGTCCTAATTTATTTATTTTTATTTTTGGTCCTATTTTTTTTTTTTTTTTTTGGTCCTATTTTGTGTGTGTGTGTGGCTGGCATGGGCTTCCATAATCACAAGACCGGTTCTTACGTTTGCAGGTTCTAAACCAGTCCTGCGTCCAAAAATTGCAATTTGATTTGACTGAAGCGGAGGTTGAGAAGCTGAAACGTTTGAAACATGCAACCAAACGGTCCAGCAGCGTCACCAACACCCCAGCACTCGCTGCAGAAGACGAGTCGGACTCGTAACGCCTCGAGTGCACATCCAGCCGCGGCCTCCCACTGCTCCCAGTGCACACTGGGAGCAGTGGGAGCCGTCACGTCTCTTCCTGCTGCAGCTCGGCCTCTCAGCGGAGCCCCAATTACCAGCCGGCTCCCCACAGCGTCTCACCTGCTTAGCTGCCCGTTAAGCTCACGCTCATGAGCAGAGCTGAGCGGACGCGCTAATGCGCCGCCGAGTCCCCCGAGACCCACAAGAGAAAACATCGACAGCCGCACAATCTACACAATCTACACAACCGACACGTCACCTTTTGTTCTGCTGTTGTGTCTCTGTTTGCTTTGTTTGCTGGAAATATAGATTTACTACCTACTCTACAGAGGACTACACAAACTACACAGAGACACTGAACAGCACCACAAAGAGACTCACATCGACTACAAAGAGACACAAATGACTACAAAGAGACACAAATCAACTACAAAGAGACTCACATCAACTACAAAGAGACACAAATGACTACAAAGAGACACAAATCAACTACAAAGAGACACACATCAACTACAAAGAGACACAAATGACTACAAAGAGACACAAATTACTACAGAGACACAAAACAACTACAAAGAGACACAAATGACTACAAAGAGACACACATCAACTACAAAGAGACACAAAACAACTACAAAGAGACACAAATCAACTACAAAGAGACAGAAATATGTCAAACAAGATACAGACAAAGCTTCTGATCCAATGTGAACCAACTCGACACACACACACACACACACACACACACACAATCTGTGTCACCTGGATGCAGTGTCGTGTTCCTCCACAAGGCGACAAACCAAACCACACAGCTTGTTAAGCTGCACCTGTCCTCTGGGCTGTTTATTATATTTTTATGAAGTGTTCTTACACACACACACACACACACACACACACACACACACACACACACACACACACACACACACACACACACACACACATACACACACACACACACACACACACACACACACGCGCCTGTGATTCAAACGGTCTGAAGTCTAAAGCTCTCGTGGTCCAGTTGAGTTACTTTTAATAAAATATTTTAAGCTTTATGTTTCATTCCAGCTGAGTTCAGGCTGGTTTCTGTCTGTCTGTGTGTGTGTCTGTGTGTGTCTGTGTGTGTGTGTGTGTGTACCTGACGTTGTCGTGCTTCTGGATGTAGATCTTGTGAAACATCATGTCCTCCTGCTTGGCGTTTATGTCGGCTTTCATCTCCATGGCAACGTGCCGGGGAAGCACCGACAGCAGAAGACGCTCCTGCAGGAGAGCGTGGGACGTTCAGAGTGTGTGTGTGTGTGTGTGTGTGTGTGTGTGTGTGTGTGTGTGTGTGTGTGTGTGTGTGTGTGTGTGTGTGTGTGTGTGTGTGTGTGTGTGTGAGGTGGAACACACCATAATGACTCTTCACATGTGCAACGTGCATCAGTTAAACATCATTTAACAGTTTATATAAAAGCTACATTATAAATAATAATACTTTTAATATTAGTATTATGTTGAAAATTCATGTCACAGCTGAGGACAGAGCTCCACAGGGTTCTGTGTGGAACCACAGCAGGGTTCTCTGTACAGAGGACCCGTCTGCTCTCTAGACGTCTTTCCTTTCCTGCAGGAGCGTCGACTCAGGGCTCACACACATGGACCAGTGGACCTCCAGGACCTCTAACCAAACGTTCATGACTTTAACCAAACGTTCATGACTTTAACCAAACGTTCATGACTTTAACCAAACGTTCATGACTTTAACCAAACGTTCATGACTTTAACCAAACGTTCATGACTTTAACCAAACGTTCATGACTTTAACCAAACGTTCATGACTTTAACCAAACGTTCATGACTTTAACCAAACGTTCATGACTTTAACCAAACGTTCATGACTTTAACTAAACGTTCATGACTTTAACCAAACGTTCATGACTTTAACTAAACGTTCATGACTTTAACTAAACGTTCATGACTTTAACCAAACGTTCATGACTTTAACCAAATGTTCATGACTTTAAACTAAATGTTCATGACTTTAAACTAAATGTTCATGACTTTAACTAAACGTTCATGACTTTAACCAAATGTCCATGACTTTAAACCAAATGTTCATGATCAAACATTGTGTGAAATGTGTGTGTAAACAGTACAAAGTGATAAAATGTAGTATTTAAACTAACAATGAGGATTCAAAGCATACAGTAAACCTTAAATGACTCAAATGAATGAGAGACAATAGTTTGATTAAAAGAATAAACATTCATATAGATGCCTGTATGTAAGCTGATGATATGTTGAGACTCTTTCTTTTAAAAGCAGATTCATTATTTATAACTCAATGAACACATGAATATAACACATTCACAGGACTTTGGAGAATGTAAGACTTTTCCAGGCCTGGAAACAACCATTTTAAACTCCAGGACTGTTCAGGTTCTCCATCAGCGTGAGAACCCTGCAGACGTCAGAGCTTCCAGTGAAGGAATCCTCTGAAGCAGCTCCTGGTCTGAACCCGGTCTCGGTGGTTCTGCTCACCTGCTGCTGGTTCTCCCTCTGGGAGTGCAGGCGGGCCTGGATGCACTCCCTGGTCTCCTGGAAGGCCTGCCTCTGGGAGCCCTCGGCGGGGTAGTGGGTGCAAACCCCCACGATGTTGGTGCAGGAGAAGATCAGCACGTTGGACACGACCTGTGGACCGAGACGGGAACACGGACTGTGATGCAAGTACCAGGAAAAGTTCCTTTTGCTCCTCAAAACCCGTCAGAACCAGGATCGTTGAGGGCTACCACGTCCTCCCTGGGCCCTTTAGGGTCCTAGAAGAAACCTGTGGAACGTCAAAGGTTCTCAGTAGAACCACCTGGGTGTGTTTTAGATGAAACCATTAGAGAATAAAAGGAGTTCTTGATAGAACCCAAAGGACGGGTTCTGGAAGAAACGCTTAGTATATAAAAGGGTCCTCCGCAGAACCTCTGGGCTGGATTCAAGATAAGACTCTTGAATTATTAAAGGGTTCTCAGTAGAACATCTTGGCTGGGTTCTAGAGGACTCTTTTGGACTATGAAAGGGTTCTCGGTAGAACTCCTTGGGCTTTAGAAAGTGGAAAGCTTCGGGATAGATCCTCCAGAGAACATTCAGGGCAGAACCATCTCACACAGAAAGGGTCATTGGGGGTCCAGGTGGATGTTCTAGGTAGAACCCTTCAAACAGATTTGACCAGGAACCACAAGGTTTAAAGGGACAAGACAGAAGAACCCTCAATGGTTCTAGTTAGAACCTTTATTTCTAAGAAAGGGCTTTTTAAAATAAGCCCTCAGATTCTTGGGTTGTTCAAACTGTTTGATTCTCTGTGTAAATGTTGAGGTTCTTGTGGAACAAAAGGAGGCTGGACGTCTGAGGGAGAACTCTCTCTCTCTCTCTCTCTCTCTCTCTCTCTCTCTCTCTCTCTCTCTCTCTCTCTCTCTCCGTCTCTCTCTCTCTCTCTCTCTCTCTCTCTCTCTCTCTCTCTCTCTCTCTCTCTCTCTCTCTGAAAACTTAGAAAAGGTGTCTGGGTCCAAGCTTCCAGCAGCTGGCCCACCTCACAGGCGCAGAAGGCGACATCGTCTCGGTTCAGCCGCCAGCTGGATCACCTTCACACCACCGGAACCAACTGAACAAACACAGCTCGTCTTTATCAGGTTATAAAACAGGTCTCAATGCTAAAAACAACAACAAGAACAACAACAACCCTCTGAGGGGAGAGGCGTGACTGGTGGACGGCTGAGGAAGTGAAGCGCGACAGGAAAATAAAGAAACGAGGTGTGAGAGAGAGAGGGAGGGGATTTAGAAAAGGTTACTCTTTCCTCATCCAGCTGCAACACTGTGAAACGGATCAGAACCGAACAGAAATATCAAGCAGCAGCAACACAGAGGTTCGTGTTCTTCATGTGTATCTGGACGTGATTATTCATCCAATTTCTGCCCGAGAAACTTTGGTCGAGGAAGTCGACATTTATTGTCGGAAGTGACTCTTGAGCTCGAGTATCAGGTCATAAAGACGGACGTGTTTACAATGTTTACTGAGGGAATACAACCATTTATACAGACTTTTATACAACCAGAGGAGTCGCCCCCTGGTGGTCAGGAGAGAGAATGCAGCTTTAACACATGAAGCATAGACTTCTATACAACCAGAGGAGTCGCCCCCTGGTGGTCAGGAGAGAGAATGCAGCTTTAACACATGAAGCATAGACTTCTATACAACCAGAGGAGTCGCCCCCTGGTGGTCAGGAGAGAGAATGCAGCTTTAACATATGAAGCATAGACTTCTATACAACCAGAGGAGTCTCCCCCTGGTGGTCAGGAGAGAGAATGCAGCTTTAACACATGAAGCATAGACTTCTATACAACCAGAGGAGTCTCCCCCTGGGGGCCAGGACGTGGAGCTGCTTCCTGCGGTCGTCCGGCTGCAGCTGCCATGGAAACGGCATCAGATGAAGTCGTTCAGCGGGTCAATACAAACATCTCCCAGCAGCCTCTTCTTCTATTAATACTGGCGGCCTTATTTGGAGAACGGACGTCTCTTTCCTCACAGCGGAGGGAACGTGAGGGCAGACCAACACAGCGGCCATGTTTCAACAGCGACCCTCAGAGACATCGACTCAGATAAGAAAGAGGTCCAGCTGTTCCTCACTGACTCAAAGGACATTTAATTTATTCTAAAACAACTTAAATATCATACGGATAGAAGGAAAACGCTCAAATAAACACATTCACATGATGATGACCACCATGAGGGTCATTACTTTAGCTACCTGCAACATTCAGCACTGATTTTAAATGGTTCTATATTATTATTATGATTGTTTTTAAGGGTTCAAGCTCCTTCAGACCTCTCTGATTGATGATCTGAGGGTCTAAGCCTTCAATTGATTTGATCACAGCTTTGTTATTATTTAACACTTAAAGATAAAAATAGCGCTCCAGCTAAATCTGGCACATTTAGTAGATTAATATGAATAAATAAAGAAGAAAGAATCCTCAGGAAACTCTAAACGGAGAAACCGAGACGCCCCGACATGATGATGATGAAGAAGAAGATGATGATGATGATGATGATGATGATGATGATGATGAAGAAGAAGAAGAAGATGCACACAGAGCTCAAGTCCCACTGAGTGAATGAAGAAACTCTCACTTTTACTCTTCTGGTTGTTCTTTCATCATTTTATTGACAAATAAACTCAACACATCGACCTCAAGAAGTGTTGAGTTGAGCACAGCGGCATCCATCATCCATCATCCATCCATCCATCATCCATCCATCATCATCCATCCATCATGCATCCATCATCCATCCATCATCCATCCATCATGCATCCATCCATCATCCATCCATCATGCATCCATCATCCATCATCCATCCATCCATCCATCATGCATCCATCATCCATCCATCATCCATGCATCATCCATCCATCATGCATCCATCATCCATCCATCATCCATCCATCATCCATCCATCATCTATCCATCATGCATCCATCATCCATCATCCATCCATCATCCATCCATCATGCATCCATCATCCATCCATCATCCATCCATCATGCATCCATCATCCATCCATCATCCATCTATCATGCATCCATCATGCATCCATCATCCATCCATCATCCATCCATCATGCATCCATCATCTATCCATCATCCATCCATCATGCATCCATCCATCATGCATCCATCCATCATCCATCCATCATCCAGCTTTATACACCTTTTAAAGGAATCAAATGCAACTTTAAGTACTTATTAAATGATTGAAAACAAAAAATTAAAATAAAAAGGCGACTGCAATCAAATGAAGTTAAAACTAATTAAAATTAGATATAATTTTAATTAAAAAAAAGATATTCAAGTGAATAACACGACCACTGAATGAAGGCATCGTGCTTAGACCCGTGCAACACAATTAGGTAAAGTTATGACCTCATCACCTTTAACAGCCAATCAGAAGCCGGCAGCAGCTCAAAGGGGCTGCTTGTTTGTGACAGCAGCCTCATCGCTGAAGCACAGTATGAATACCTTCATCTCACTGGGATGTGAAGGTTTGTTTCTCCTGCAGGTTGAATCCCAGTAAAGATGCTCCCTGAGGAGCAGCGGCAGTAACCATGGCAGTGGCCACGTCCACATTATTTTAGTGATTAATAATTGCCAGCAGAGGCCATAAAAACAACAGAGCGGCCATCATAGGTGTCAATATTTACCCAGCAGGCAGTGCTTCTGCCTCCCACGCCGCTCTGCTTCAGCGACGGTCTCAACGCTCTGAGAGGAGACCAGAGCTCTGAGGACGGAGGCCCACATGCAGCGCACCAACCAGACCAGACCAGACCAGACCCAACCAGACCAGACCAGACCAGACCAAACCTGACCAGACCAGACCAAACCAGACCAGACCAGACCAAACCTGACCAGACCAGACCAAACCAGACCAGACCAGACCAAACCAGACCAGACCAAACCAGACCAGATGAGAGCAGACCAAACCAGACCAGACCAGACCAGATGAGAGCAGACCACATCACATGTTCACCAGAGGGCTTCACCATCGGTACCACTTCCTGTGTCTCGAACCCAAACCACGCCCTAGCTCCTCAGACGGCTTTGAGGATGATCTAAAGATGGAGAACATTCATTCATTCATACGTGTTGTTTGAGGACAAGTTCTAGAAAACACAAACACACAAAGCTCAGATTTGTTGTTGTGCTTTTCTAATTCCTGAGGGAATCGATCACACGGTGAACACAGTCAGTAGACAGGAAGTGGATGTCCAAAAAAGGACATGTTGCCCCGCATCCAAAGGATCATGACCTCCCGCAGCTAAAGGAGCATCGCTACGCTAACAACGGCTATGCTAACGACGGCTACGCTAACGACGGCTACGCTAACGACGGCTACGCTCTGCTGACGGGGTTCTAATGGAGCTCATTAGAGGCAACGCGTTGCCTGTGGTGAGGCAACGCGTTGCCTGTGGTGAGGCAACGCGTTGCCTGTGGTGAGGCAACGCGTTGCCTGTGGTGAGGCAACGCGTTGCCTGTGATGAGGCAACGCATTGGTGCAACGACTTCTCTCCCTCTTTGTGAAAATATCCAGTTAATGTAACACCGGATTGTTTTGGAGTCCAGCCCCTCGGGTGGAGGCATGAGCTCTCTCTCCATAAGCCGGCCTCTGTTAGCGGCACCGGCGGTTTGATTCTGTACTTTCTTTAGTTCTGATTAGATTACTCCATTGATTACGAGTGCTGGCGGCACACAGAGGCACATTGTGTGCCGCCAGCAGAGAATGCAGGTCATGTGCTCCGTGCTGATTACTGAGCAGCCTCTCTGCCGGCGGCCCGGCGGCGCTCACGTGAACGCCGCCGGACGCTCGGTGCCGGATTTTACCTCGAAAGCAGTCAGCTGCTTCATTAATGCCTCCGAACGCACAGCACCCGAGACCGCGATGGAACACCATGACCCGGGTTCTGCTGGGTGCTGAGAACATGTTCCATGCCCACGGACCGAGAGCAAGACCTCCAGCTCCACAGAGACTCATCTCATGGGACAAGACGCTGTGTTACAATGTCACCACGTTGTGTTGCTGCACTGCTGTTAGCAGGACGTGAGAGTGTGTGTGTGTGAGAGAGAGAGAGTGTATTTGTGAGTGTGTGTTTGTTAGTGTGTGTTTCCATGACAGTCAGAGAGTTTTACTTAAATTCTTCCACCTAATATATACTTTTATTCATTACTTTTATGCAGGAGGAAGTGTGTATGGGTGTGTGTGTGTGTGTGTCTGGACTCTCTCATTCATCCGTTCACCAGGGAACAGTGTCAGTACCAAAGACAGTGTTGCTTTTATGAAACACACACTTCACTAGTAGAATCAAACTGATAGAAGTTAAACACACACTCTGGTTTCTGTGAGCACGGTCATGTGCTCTCCTTCCTGTAACATGGACGCCTACGAGTACACACAAGAGGACTTTATTCATGTTGTGTACAAGTCACTTTCCTGTAATCTGCTCCAGGAACAATGGAGGAGATTATCTCCTTCAGATTGAGCCTCAAGGAGCAAGTTCTCCGTCCTGAGAAAACTAGTTCAAACCGGATCCACCACAAAACTGTGATTTTGTTGATTACATGTGTCAAAGCTGCATTCTCTCTCCTGACCACCAGGGGGCGACTCCTCTGGTTGTATAGAAGTCTATGCTTCATGTGTTAAAGCTGCATTCTCTCTCCTGACCACCAGGGGGCGACTCCTCTGGTTGTATAGAAGTCTATGCTTCATGTGTTAAAGCTGCATTCTCTCTCCTGACCACCAGGGGGCGACTCCTCTGGTTGTATAGAAGTCTATGCTTCATGTGTTAAAGCTGCATTCTCTCTCCTGACCACCAGGGGGCGACTCCTCTGGTTGTATAGAAGTCTATGCTTCATGTGTTAAAGCTGCATTCTCTCTCCTGACCACCAGGGGGCGACTCCTCTGGTTGTATAGAAGTCTATGCTTCATGTGTTAAAGCTGCATTCTCTCTCCTGACCACCAGGGGCGACTCCTCTGGTTGTATAGAAGTCGATGCACACTCTCAGACTGGGCGCTGCAGTGACTCACTATCGCCTCTACAGGTTATAAGTGGTACTACAAGACAGGACGGTCCGGGCTAGCTGGTTAGCATGCTAACTTATTCTGTATTCCCCTTTTCAACAACTGGCTAACAGAGTGGCGTGCGCAGCGTGAAAAGGGCCTGAAGGTCGGTGCTTGCGGACGTCTCCAGAGCACGAGGCCTTGAACCAGAGCGACTGTTCAGACCCGGCATGTGAGGCAGCAGCACTTTAGCAGAGTTTAGCTTCGACCGGGAACGTTTCTGGAGTCCGGCTTCTACACAGCGGCGGACTAAAATGCTTTCAAGCAGCACTGATGCCTCACAGGAGACGCTGAACTCCTGGGAACGAGAAAGGTCATTCTGTGACTCATGCCTTTGAAGAAGAAAGACAAGCTCACCGGCAAACAGAGGAAGAAAAAATAAACACGTTTAATTTTTCATCCAGTGCTTCAAAAGACAGGAGCCGGAGAGAGGACGCTGACGGACCGGAGACTCTACCAAATATAGACGTCTGCGTCTCCACGGCGGCCGCGTGGAACGCTTTGATGTCAACACTCACATCTATTTTCCTCCCAGAGCTTCAAGCAGGACACAAATGCATATTTCTCTGGCCAGGTAGGTCAGTGCAGCCAGTGTTCAGAGCTCCACCGCGACAAAAGGAAAGGAATGACCACTTCTAGGAATTCTCTCCACAGCCGGTCGGTCAGAGGATCCGGTGCCTCCCTCTCTCCGGCACAATACCGAGACAATGCTTCAAATATCCTGTAACACCCTCGCCGTGTCACAGGAGAAGAACGGCGCTCACGGGGAGAAAAGCAGCGGACCGAGACTGGCGTCCTTCAGTCTGCCGGACGGACGAATCGCCACGAGGAGCGCTGACGGTGCATTCCCAAGAACGACACCTCCATCTTCCTGCAGAGGAAGATGAGGCCGCTAGCTCTAAAGGGCCTCCAACCCCAGCAGAGAACTTCATTCATACCCGCCGTGAGACTGGAAGCTAGCGCTGCTGATAAAGCTTTGTTAATACTCGCGAGTGGCAGCGCAAGCTACCGGTTAGCTCGATGCTAACTAAACCGTGCAAACTAAATTAACTGTGAGGAAGCAAGAAGAAGTGTAACCAACAAAACGCTATAAGACAACCTCCACTACGGCGAGGAGGAATTCTGTGTGAACTGGTGTTTATGTTCTACTTTATGATGTTTAAACAAACCCTGTGGGGGAAGAAGTCAAGTACTAAATGTGTTATAAAGAAACAAAGGTCAAATAACCTGTAAACTATTTGATTTGGCTGCTAAATATTTACTCTCATCTTGACTTTTCTAAAGTATCTTGAGATGAACAGTCTGAAGCTCTACATGCAAACTGCTCTGTTTGGGTTTCAGGTAAAACGTCTTGTCGGCTTCTATACAACCAGAGGAGTCGCCCCCTGGTGGTCAGGAGAGAGAATGCAGCTTTAACACATGAAGCATAGACTTCTATACAACCAGAGGAGTCGCCCCCTGGTGGTCAGGAGAGAGAATGCAGCTTTAACACATGAAGCATAGACTTCTATACAACCAGAGGAGTTTTACTTGCTGAACCAGAGGATAAGGACTTGTTCCGTTGCCATGCATAGTTTCTATAAATAGCTGGAGGCTGTGATGAAGGAACAGCAGAGTCCATCTCGATGGACACGCAGTTGGCTGCACAGAGGGAGCTGGTGTTTGGGTTGGATGCCTGCTCTCAGCCCTCATGGACGGAGTGATGTTTGCGTCTCGGTGCCAGCTGGCCGTCCGTTATCTGCGCCTGCGGTATCTCCTCCAGCAAACTCCCAAAGCAACTGAATAAGCAGAAAACCGCTCAAATTCCCCTCGTTCTCAGAGACGAATGACTCTGTTTTTAATCACAATGACGACAAATCACGGAGCGCACGATGGAGCGGAGACCAGCGAGATGCACACAGCACACTGTGACGCACGCCCTCATCCAACAGATGGAAACCGCTTTAAAACGGAGGAAAAAAACAGTCATAAATCAATAAGAGGAATAAATGAATTAAATAATTCATACGGATGTTTCAGCTCTGACGGGTTGAAGAGATCCTGCGTGTAGACGCACACCATCTATTTACCTTTTTCTACTTCACTATAATGCTTTCACTATAGAATAATATATAAAACATAAGCAAATGCAAACCCATGATAACTTCTTCACTGCTGAAATAAAGTATAATATACACGTGGAAGCTTCCGCCCTGACACCAGGAAGTTACTCTAATAAAACATAGATAACAAAGTCTGCGTCATCATTCAGGCTTTATACACTTTAACATGACTTTTAACTCAATTTTTAAGACTTTTAACTACATTTTTATGACTTTTAACTCAATTTTTAACACTTTTAACTACATTTTTATGACTTTTAACTACATTTTCATGACTTTAAACCAAATGTTCATGATCAAACATTGTGTGAAATGTGTGTGAACAGTAAAAAGTGATAAAATGTAGTATTTAAACTAACAATGAGGATTCAAAGCATACAGTAAACCTTAAATGACTCAAATGAATGAGAGACAATAGTTTGATTAAAAGAATAAACATTCATATAGATGCCTGTATGTATGCTGCTGATATGTTGAGCCTCTTTCTTTTAAAAGCAGATTCATTATTTCACACTAAATGAACACATGAATATAACACATTTACACAACTTTGGGGATTTTATGTTTTCAAGGACCTTTTCCAGGCCTGGAAACAACCATTTCAAACTCCAGGGCGGCTCCTCCAGGTCGTCCATGCGTGTGCGCTGCAGGTCCTGGAGCCTCAGTGAGCTCTGGTTCCTGTTGGTGGGTCCAGTGTTTGTGAGCGTGGGAGACGAGAGCCTCCGACATGCCGAGCATACCCGACCCAGCAGGAGGTGAGCGCCGACGCCCGGCCGCCTCGGCGCTCTGCAACTTCTTCTTCTGCACGTTCACTCAACGGCAAATACGTGAAACAAAGCCATGAGAAGCTCCGCCCACAATATGAAAAAATACATGAACCTGATCACTTTGTAAAAGGATGTCGAAAGGAAACGAAGTGGATTAAAAGAAGTGGCGTCAAAGTATTTTAAGACACTCAAAATGTTCATATTTACATCATTTGATGTCATCGTTGTGATATCCGTTAATAATAAAGTAGTTATTAAACTATAGCAAGTTGAGTCTTTTACTGGACGTTATCAGATGTCATAATAATGACGACCGTGTGTGTGTGTGTGTGTGTGTGTGTGTGTGTGTGTGTGTGTGTGTCATGATCCTCTTCACCTCCACATGCTCCGTGGTGTCTGGGCGCCGTGCGGCGGCCATGACAGTTCTGTCGGATTGATGAAACACACCCACGCAGTGATTCACACGACGGCGAGCTTCAAACAGACGGGAGGCCGCGGGCTCGAGTCCCAGCGACGGCCCGTTGGCTAACAGTTTACACGCCGACGGCTCTCCGAACATAACGAGCGCTACGCCGAGGCTGCCAGCACCTCCAGACCGCTTCACGTGTGATCCCAACAAACAAACACAAGCAGACGGCCTGAGTGCTAACCAGGAGCTACTGAGTGCTAACCAGGAGCTACTGAGTGCTAACCAGGAGCTACTGAGTGCTAACCAGGAGCTACTGAGTGCTAACCAGGAGCTACTGAGTGCTAACCAGGAGCTACTGAGTGCTAACCAGGAGCTACTGAGTGCTAACCAGCAGCTACTGAGTGCTAACCAGGAGCTACTGAGTGCTAACCAGCAGCTACTGAGTGCTAGCGAGGAGCTACTGAGTGCTAACCAGCAGCTACTGAGTGCTAACCAGCAGCTACTGAGTGCTAACCAGCAGCTACTGAGTGCTAACCAGGAGCTACTGAGTGCTAACCAGCAGCTACTGAGTGCTAGCGAGGAGCTACTGAGTGCTAGCGAGGAGCTACTGAGTGCTAGCGAGGAGCCATTATGCTACTGAGTGCTGGGTTCTCATCTGGATCGTTGGACCAGTTTTCTTCCTGAAGTCAACTTGCGTGTAAACATAAAAAACTTAAATGTTCGATGTAAAGCGGACTTTTTGAAAAGCTTATCTTTTCTCTCATTCTGCTGTAAAGTTGTGTGGTTCTTTACGTTTGTAATGTCCTGTGAGTTTGTGGTGAACTACAAGTACAAATCAAGTGAAGCTGTTGCACTAAAAGAAGAAAAACGTTAATCAGAAATGAATTATAATGGTTTTGTTTGCGATGGAAAGCAGCAGTGAGGAGTGAGCCGCCTGCCGATGGCAAAATAAAACAGGTAATAAAATGTGTTTGGAGAAAGTGTGAGTCACCACAACCACCAGAAGCCACTACTGGACCCCCTGAAGCGAGATACCACCAGAGGAGCGCAGCATGCTCAGTGCTTCACGACGAGATGGCGACACGTGTCAACTTCAGGCTTTTCAAAATAAAGTTCCGTCTTCACAGTAAAGGTGGCGAGATGCCGAGTCAGGTCGAATAAAAGATGATGTGACATTATGAATCAATGCTTCAATGCACAACATCAAACGGCTTCAGCAGCGTTTCACTGTTATTAGAAGCAACGGCTGCTGCTGAGCTCCTCCCACAATGCAACACCTCTCACCTGTGCGCCGGCTGGACGTCTGGACGCTCCATCGCTCACAGCTGCCGGCAGCTTAAAGAATGAAGGAAAGCTTCAGCCGCACGTGGACCCGTCTCTGGGAATAAAGCCTGCTGTACATAAATAGCACTATTGTACTCCGTCAGGAGTTTCCGCAGCATAATATCTTTTCTTTGCCCATAATCACACTTCCCTGAACACATTTACAAGCCCCCAGAGTTCTCTCTTTTAAGAGTGGAAATCTGGCACGGGACGCTCCGTGAAAGTATTAAACTCTGCAATGCCTCTGAGCTGCTGCACATGGAGCGTGAAATGTACTCTAAATATATATGAAAGTACATGCAGTCAGTCCAGAGGATGTGGAGGGTGAAGCACTGAATAGCACCACCAAGGAAATACCATGGATTTAAACTGGCTTACTTCTTCTGCTACTTTATGATAAAACATTGGATTTTTAATAATAATATTAAAAAATACTAATAATCAAATTAAACAAATATATTTTTAATTGAATTAAAAACTATATTTTTAAAATAAATGAAAATATATATTTTTAAGTAAATAAAAATATTCTTTTAAATTCAATTCAATTTTTATATTTTTTAATTTAAATAAAAAAATAATATTTTTTAAACAAAAAATAAATACTTTAACATTTGTACATTTTATTTTAAATAATATATGTTTTAATTAAATAAATATTAATAATTTTTAAAAAAATAGTTAAATAATAAAATACAAACTTGCTAATAAATACATTTACACTTGTTTAATTTAGATTTTTAGAATTTTAATTTAACAACAGATTCTTCAATGAAAACCCTCAAGCTCCCCGGCTGCAGCTGACCTCTGACCTGCAGCTCACGAGCGGTCTCACACGCCCATATAAGGCCGGGATGGGAAGATCTGGGCCTTATCACATCCTGCTTCACTCGCAGTCATAATACAAGAGGATCTGAGCGCAGGCCTCCACATCAGCCGCAGAATAATGATAACCTCAGCGCTGGAGGACGGCTCCGATACGGACGTCTGTAATTTAGAGCCGTTTATAGCTCAATCCAAGCAGCGCTTTTTCTAAAAATAACCAGAATAAACAGATGAGCAGACGCACTTTCCTCTGAGCGAAGACACTCTGAAGCCGCTCTGTCGTTTCACGGGGGAGGAATATTCTGAGCAGGCGCATTTCATAAAACACACATTTCACACAACACGCGTCGCCTATCAGGACGTGACCAACGCTGCCGACTGCACACTGGAAGCCAACGCCAACTCGTCAAGAAGAGTTGGTTTTCAGAGGACGACCAGAAAAGAGAAAGAAAACTTGTTTCCAACAATCTGATAATCATCATATTCGCTACGAGTTTTCTTCTTAACGACTTGGCGTTGGCTTCCAGTGTGCAGTCGGCAGCGTTGGTCACGTCCTAATAGCCCACGCGTGTTGTGTGAAACAAACGGATGAAAAAAACGTGCTGAAATAACTTCATCATGATTCCGATCAGTAAAAAGTCTGAATTCACATTTTGTTCATTTTCTCCTCAAAACGACGAGCAAACTGCTTTTAAAATGGTCCTTTTCAGACTGGAGTCTGGCTCGATCTGTGCTAAGCTAACGTTGTAGCAACTCCATCAACGCTCAAGATAACGTCATCTCGGAGTAAATACTGAAGTTATTGTTCGTACCACGTGCTTCATCCCATGTACTTATACACAGTTTCATCACCGGTACTAACATCCAGCATCGTGGAGCTACGACTACATCATTGTTTTCCATTTCTGATTCAACGTCAGGAGAACCTCAGCTCTGATGGGCTGCGACACAGCGACGCACAAACGTCTGAAGTTGACCATGCACTATTAGAGGTTGTGTAGTTTTTGTTGCATCATGACAATACAACTTGAGTTGTGGACCAAACAGGTTCTTTGTAAATGTAACTGCTGTGTTCTCACCATGAGCTCTTCACGTGGGACCTGCTGGGGCAGGAGGGTGAGGAGGGCGGCGGGCTCGCTGCCCCACATCCCCCCCTGCCGTGCACGCTCCTCTGCCGTGCACGCTCCTCTGCCGTGCACGCTCCCTGCAGCGCACGGCGCTTCACGTCGCCCTCACAATGGAGCCTCTGTAGAACTAGGAAGCGGCCCGTCGGTCGCCAAGTAGACCAAACATGTCCGCCCGCTCCGGTCCAGGAGACCCGGCCCGCCGGCCTCTCACCAGATACACAAAACAAACATTTGTTGTGACATTGAGCCCAAATGTATTCGTATGTGTGTGTGTGTGTGTGTGTGTGTGTGTGTGTGTGTGTGTGTGTGTGTGTGTGTGTGTGTACATGTCACAGTGCAGACCTGTAAATAGCTGCATGGTCAGCTCTGTCATTATCACATCAAGGAGCATTTCTCTCAGCATCATCTCACCGGTGAGTCATCTGTAGATGTGAGTGAATCTCTTGTGTGAGTAACAGAAAAACACTACACCCCCCCCCCTTCCTCCTCCTCCCCCTCCTCCTCCTCCTCCGCCTCTCTCCCCATCAACGACCTGAAGACAGGACAATGGATTTGCATTCATTACTGGTGATAATGGCTTTACTCTGCACAATTAGCATAATGGCACATAATGGGCTCAATGGACTCTTCGTGCCACCTTCACAAAGGCGGCCTGAAGCTCATCCAGCACAGACGAGTCCACCTCCCTGAGAGGGAAAGAGTAGCAGAATGGTTCAGTAGAACTATTATTATTATTATCATTATTAGGCAAGGCAAGTTTATTTGTGTAGCACATTTCAACAACAAGGCGATTCAATAAGATAACACACTTTGTTGTTTTTAATAATCTGAGCCAGTGGGGATGTTGAACAGAAGAGGCCCCAGTATTGAGCCTTGGGGAACACCACACATTGCTCCTGTTCAAACATAGAATACAGGTCGGTGCATGTGGGTACACACACACAGACACACACAGTTACAATGAAACCCATTGAAGCTATTTTTAAACCACAGCTCTTTCTCGTTCCTGCTGGATGTTGCAGGTCCAGAGCTTCACTCTGGACTGAAGCCCACCAGGACAGAAATGACAAAAATATGAATTATGAAGGCACAACACAACCAGTGAGGCGGTGGGACCGTCACATGAGGACTCGTCTAGGAACAAGGTACCGTCCTCCAGGAAACGCTGTCCTCGAGCGGTTCTTAGAAATATTTAGCCGTTTGGTTGCGCGGCAACAAGACGACAACAACAAGCAACAGGGCAATAATAAAAGTATGTATCTGGACTGTTATGAAAGCAAAACAACATGAGCAGTCACGGGATGTTGACAGAGAGCCTTTGGGTTCTCCCTCTTTACTCACTGAGAGTTATCAGCATGAAGAGCTGTGACGCGCAGCATTAGCAAGAGGCTCATGGCGGTGTGCTACTCCAGCACGCTAACGCTTCTGCAGAGACGTTCCTTCAGCAAAGCTGTGCAACGAGCTCCAGAGCTGCAGTGATGAAACACGAGAGCAAGAAGTCCTGAACCAACAGCATCATCGTTAATAAATAATATGCAACAGCACAATGTGCTTATTACCCAGAAAGCACCAGAAACTGTCCGCCTGCTACGTGTTATGAACATTGATTTACAGCCAGACAAACATCTCCTGGAGGCGTGTTCCTGTGGAGTTTCCTTCAACGACTTCACACACAACGAACAAATGCATTTAAAAAATATTTTTGCAATAACTTGCAAAGTTTTTTATTGCAACTGTAATCCACGAGAATATCTTTTAGTTTTCATTGTTTAATTAAGAATGCAGTTTAGTTATTTTGAAACAGAGTAGCGATGATGTAGCAATGATGTAGCAATGATGTAGCAGTGTAGCGATGATGTAGCAGTGTAGCGATGACGTAGCAATGTAGCGATGATGTAGCAGTGTAGCGATGACGTAGCAGTGCAGCGATGACGTAGCAGTGTAGCGATGACGTAGCAGTGTAGCGATGACGTAGCAGTGTAGCGATGACGTAGCAGTGTAGCGATGACGTAGCAGTGCAGCGATGACGTAGCAGTGTAGCGATGACGTAGCAGTGTAGCGATGACGTAGCAGTGTAGCAATGACGTAGCAGTGTAGCGATGACGTAGCAGTGTAGCGATGGGGAGACAAACACGTGGAGCTGTTTTTATGAAGGAAACTGCATGATTTCCAGTATTAATGGGTAGAAAATATATCTTCCCTCTCAGCTCAGTGAAGAATTAGCTATTAGCATGTAGCGATCTGGTCAGAGCCTTGGATGTTAAGAAGATAAATGATGGTTTAGGGTTCTACAAATAAGATGTAATAATATATGCATAGTTTAGCACAGAAGCTGATGAGAGACACTGTTGCTAAAGATGTCCCAACGCTCCTCATCCTCAGTTCTTCCTCCCTGAACAGAAGCTTCAGGCTGTTTCACGCTCGCGGCGCTGCCCGGTCCACAAGGAGCTGATATTTGGAGAAGTGTGAGGACAGAACAGAAGTGAGCGTGTTGCCGTATGTCGCTTTCTCTTCAGAGAGTAAGGAAGCGTCTTCATCTTTTGTTTTTTCACATGGTTTATTAATACGGGACTGAACGTGTTTGTGGGCGGGAACCGGCTACTTCCTGGGTAAACTAGCGATTGTGGTCGGTTCTCATATGTCCGCCTGAGACAAACCTCTCTCTCATGACCGACCACGGGGTCACGTCAGGACTTTGAGCGTCGCCGTGCCGTCATGGCAACAAAGCAAGCGACCGCGGACTGAAAGAGGGCGGGGCCTGAACGACCCCGCCCTCGTCTGGTGGTTCAACAGCAACATGATACACAAGAAGTGACGAGGAGATGAAGATCTAAGTCGTGTTTCTGCATCCCAGCGGCTGTACGGTCGGAGCTCTGTTGTTGTTGTTGTTGTTGTTGTTGTTACCCGTCAACCGTTCCAGCCGTGTAAAACCGCAGTGGAGCGGTTGGATTTTGAGCAAAAGATTTAAAAAGTGATGAATCAGGACTATGAAGGTAGATTTGTGTCTTTTTTTACCAAAGCAAATTTCTAGTTTGTGAGTAAATTATCTCCAAATCTTTGTTCTCAATTAAAATAATTGTTAAAAAAAAACCTCTAAAAAAAAAATACAATCAAAAGAAAAAAAAATCCCCCCCAAATTTTTTTTTTTTTGAGCAAATTTTTTTGGAGGATTTTTTTTTTTTTAGAGCAAATTTTTTTTTTGGAGCAAATTTTTTTGGAAACTTACTGTCTTACTTTGATTTTCTTAACTAAAATTTGCTCGCAAAAGAAGAAAATTGCTCTAAAAAAAAAATCCTCCAAAAAAATTTGCTCAAAAAAAAAAAAAAAAAGAAAATTCTCTCAAAAAAAAATTTTTTTTTTAAGAGCAAATTTTTCTTTTTTTTGAGAGAAAATTTTTTGGAGAGCAATTTTTTTTTTTTTGGAGCAAATTTTTTTGGAGGATTTTTTTTTTAGAGCAATTTTCTTCTTTTGCGAGCAAATTTTAGTTAAGAAAATCAAAGTAAGACAGTTTGCAGAATCAAACCATTACATTACAGCCATTTTGATTAAATGTTTATGAATAAATATTTATAAAATCGGCTCTCAAAAAAAGAAAATTGCTCTAAAAAAAAAAAATCCTCCAAAAAAATTTGCTGAAAAAAAAAAAAAAATTTCAGAGCTAATTTTTTTTTTTTTTGAGAGCAAATTTTTTCTTTTTTTTTATAGCCATTTTGATTGAATGTTTATGAATAAACATTTATAAAATTTGCTCTCAAAAAAAGAAAATTGCTCTAAAAAATAAAAAAAAATCCTCCAAAAAAATTTGCTCAAAAAAAAAAAAAAAGAAAATTCTCTCAAAAAAAACTTTTTTTTTAAGAGCAAATTTTTCTTTTTTTTTGAGAGAAAATTTTTTGGAGAGCAATTTTTTTTTTTTTTGGAGCAAATTTTTTTGGAGGATTTTTTTTTTAGAGCAATTTTCTTCTTTTGCGAGCAAATTTTAGTTAAGAAAATCAAAGTAAGACAGTTTGCAGAATCAAACCATTACATTATAGCCATTTTGATTAAATGTTTATGAACAAACATTTATAAAATTTGCTCTCAAAAAAAGAAAATTGCTCTAAAACAAAAAAAAGTCCTCCAAAAAAATTTGCTCTGAAATTATTTTTTTTTGAGAACATTTTTTTTTTTTTTGAGAGCAAATTTTTTTTTTTGAGCAAATTTTTTTGGAGGTTTTTTTTTTAGAGCAATTTTCTTTTGCGAGCAAATTTTAGTTAAGAAAATCAAAGTAAGACAGTTTGCAGAATCAAACCATTACATTACAGCCATTTTCATTAAATGTTTATGAATAAATATTTATAAAATCGGCTCTCAAAAAAAGAAAATTGCTCTAAAAAAAAAAAATCCTCCAAAAAAATTTGCTGAAAAAAAAAAAAAAATTTCAGAGCTAATTTTTTTTTTTTTTGAGAGCAAATTTTTTCTTTTTTTTATAGCCATTTTGATTGAATGTTTATGAATAAACATTTATAAAATTTGCTCTCAAAAAAAGAAAATTGCTCTAAAACAAAAAAAAATCCTCCAAAAAAATTTGCTCAAAAAAAAAAAAAAAAAGAAAATTCTCTCAAAAAAAACTTTTTTTTTTAAGAGCAAATTTTTCTTTTTTTTTGAGAGAAAATTTTTTTGAGAGCAATTTTTTTTTTTTTTGGAGCAAATTTTTTTGGAGGATTTTTTTTTTAGAGCAATTTTCTTCTTTTGCGAGCAAATATTAGTTAAGAAAATCAAAGTAAGACAGTTTGCAGAATCAAACCATTACATTACAGCCATTTTGATTAAATGTTTATGAACAAACATTTATAAAATTTGCTCTCAAAAAAAGAAAATTGCTCTAAAACAAAAAAAAGTCCTCCAAAAAAATTTGCTCTGAAATTTTTTTTTTTTGAGAACATTTTTTTTTTTTTGAGAGCAAATTTTTTTTTTTGAGCAAATTTTTTTGGAGGTTTTTTTTTTAGAGCAATTTTCTTTTGCGAGCAAATTTTAGTTAAGAAAATCAAAGTAAGACAGTTTGCAGAATCAAACCATTACATTATAGCCATTTTGATTGAATGTTTATGAATAAACATTTATAAAATTTGCTCTCAAAAAAAGAAAATTGCTCTAAAAAAAAAAAACATCCTCCAAAAAAATTTGCTCCAAAAAAAAAAAAAAATTTGCTCTCAAAATTTCTTTTTTTTTTGCGAGCAAATTTTAGTTTTCAGAACTTTTTTTTTGCGAGCGTTTTTTTTTTTTTTTTTTGATCAAAGATTTTGAGATATTTTACTTACAAACTAGAAACTTACTCTGGTAAAAAAGACACAAGTCTACCTTCATACAGGACGTAGTTGACAAGCTGCCGGCCTGAGACTCACACGACAGCAGGCAGGAGACAAAGATGCAAAGTGAGGCTGCAAGTGACGCTAGTGATGTCACAGCATCAGGAGCATCAGGGACTGGTCATGCATCTCACCAGCACTTTGTTTGAACTTATTTTTAGACTCCAGCTGGAAACTCTTCTCTCAACACGTCACATCATGGACGCTGGTTCTGTCAGACGACCAGAACCAGTTCCAGACCTCCATCCTCACCACATGGAGGTTTTACGATGCTCCTCCTCCATGGACACAATCTGCAGCAGAGACGTTCCTGACCTCCTGCATTCAGGTCAGGATGTCATGGTCCCAGCTGAGCACACGCACACACACACACACACACACACACACACACACACACACACACACACACACACACACACACACGTCACTTCCTGCCGGTCAGGGTCAAAAACCAACAAACAGAAAGCAGCTGACAGGAAGCTGTGATCAGACTAAATCATTTAAGTGGTAACTCATGCGTTTTCACCCGAGAAGATGACCGAGATGATTTATTCACGTAATATAAATCCAGAAGCGGCCAGACAACAACATCACAACGACGAGCCGCTGGGCAAGAAGCAGAAGCTCTCAGACGCATATTTCCATATTAAAGATCAAAACTAATTACAGCTAACGAGCGCCGCACGAGCAGGACGATCCGTCAAGTTCCCTCTCTTCATGATGCGCGCAACAGTGTTGCAGCAACGCTGCCGTACAGCGGCAACGCTGCCAGACAGCGGCAACGCTGCCAGACAGCAGCAACGCTGCCGGGTAGCGACAACGCTGCCTGCAGCCAGTGGAAGGTCCAACGCTCGGCCTCTCTGGTGTTGCTCAGCGGTCGGGGCTCAGACGTTGTGTTGGAGCATTTCTTTGTGCTGATCTGTGAGTTTCATGAACTTTGTAGCATCAAACACAGTGAGAGGTTGTGTTTGCATCCACACGCAGAGAAAATACTGCAGGTAGTTGAAGTGGAAGGTATGTTTGCCTCGTCCTGCAGGAGGCTGGGCACCAGCAGGCCGGTGATGTCTGGAGGTGGAAACGCACACACAGGTGCTCCTGAGATGGTGTTTGAGAAATAAAATGTGTTGCTAAGCTACTGCAGCACTCAGCGCGTGTTCCCGGCCTCGCAGGGGATGCGTCAGCAGCGGCTCTCTGAGCGGGAACGCTGCCTCCATGTTTGGTTCACATGCGAACCGTCGCACTGCTCACGTTCCAAAATAGCTCGAAAACAAAAAAGAAACTGTTTTCACACGCTGCCCAAAGAGGACCATGTGAAATCTGAGCTTTAGATTCTGATCCAGAGGAAGAAGTCTACGTCTCAGGGCTCTAGATTCATGGAGACTCCTTACTGGAGGAGGTCTACGTCTTTAGAGTTCATGGAGACTCTTTACTAGAGGAGGTCTACGTCTTAAGGCTCTAGAGTTCACTTAGACTCTTTTCCAGGAGATCACATCTCCTTCTCAAGGCTCTCGAGCGCATGTAGACTCTTTACTAGAGGAAGTCTACGTCTTTAGAGTTCATGGAGACTCTTTTCCAGAGGGGGTCTTCTCCATCTCAAGGCTCATGGAGCTCGTCCGGCTCAGGAAGTCTGTCACTGAGTTTCAGGGGGAAATGAAAAGCTGGCCCAGAAGCCGGTCTGGACCAGGAGGGATGGCTTTAAGAAGGCAGATAAAAGGAAGACAGATGACATCTGTTTTGAATTTCAACACATTATGAGCAATTTGATTAGACGGGCAGGAAAATAAACCCTGTTACCACTGGAGGCCCGCCAGCAGGCCGGGGCGCGAACACGCCCTCCTCTGGGAGTCACACGGGAAGCAGGAAACGAACGTGAGAGTCCTTCAGTTCCTTTGACTCTACTATAGTTGTAGGAAGGCTACGATGGGGCCGTTAAACCAGCACCAGGTGAGGTTTCACTCTGATTGGACGTCGGCTCTAACTCTCGTTTCAAGAGTCACTCTGCTGGTTTTACTTAAAGGTCTCGGTGAATACGACACATGTAAAAAATAAAAAGAAGAGAGAGTCGTATGAGGAAGTCCAGACGCACACTGGAGACCAGGGAGGAGGGAGCTTCCCAGACCAGATCTCTCTTTTAGTCTGTCCATCGGGAGTCTGGCTGTCTTAGGAGAGTTTCATGCTAAATAAAGTCTGGATTCTGGCAGCCGCTAAAGTCCTGGACGCCAGAACACGACATGAAGAGAAGCAACCACAGCGGGAGGGAAGGCAGGCGAAGCTCTGTAAATGTGAAGCGGGCTGCATTTTGAAAGAAAAGATCAGGTTTTTCAGACTTTTATGACCTAATAATGAACAAGGAATATGAGTTGAATCAATAAGTGAGTTACAGACGTCTCCTTCCTAAAGTGTGGAGCAGGAGGCTGCGTGGAGAACCAGGAAGTCGTGGTTCCTCAGGGAAAAGTGTCCGGAGCCGAGAGGTGAAGAGCTCAAAGCTTCACTTCAACTCACGGACACGGCGCCGACGGAGGAAAACCGGACTCTGACAGTTCGGGCCAAAAAAAACAAACGCTGCATCAGCGAAGGTCACGGGGTCGAGCGCATGTCTAAAGAAACCTTCATTATCTGCTGATATCACGTAAACAGCAGCGGTTCTCTGCAAACAGCAGAAGAAGAGATACGCTCAAAAACAACAGCTCGGCGAGGAAAGAGCAACAAGCGGCGGCTCGTTCCCACAGCGCCCGGCCAGCACATCCAGCGCCCAGTCACACGCCGTCAGCCAGAACCCAACCCACGAAGCCAAACTGGACAGGAGGAATGTTCTCTTTCTACACGGTGGCCCAGGTGCATCATGGGACGCTCTCTTTGTCTCTTTTCTGGAGCTTTCAGAAAGAGCTCGTGCACGAGTCTCTTTGAGAAAAGGCGGCAGGAAGTAGACTCGCGCCGTGTTCGGCTGCTTATGAAAACGTCTCGTTGCACAAGTCATAACTCATCTCTCGGCCTCCTGCTCTTCTGGGCCGAGCGGCGCAGAGAACGACGCCACGACGCCGCTGCTCTGAACTCCGGATGAAGAGCAGCAGTCTTCCTCCTGATCGCGTACACAGAGGAGACCTGAGGCTAGATCGTTACCCAGCATGCTCCTGGCTGCCTGATGGCCGGTCGCAGGAGAATAAAGATGGAGGACAATAAGAGTCCCTTAGAGACCCGGATCAAGAGCTGGCTGCTGGCGCCACGGCGCTGCAGCTCAAACACTCAGATGGTGCACGAGGGCCTGCTCTTGTTGTGAAGACGTCGGCCATTTTATGAGCATAAATGATCCATGAAACGTTGAAAACTAAAACAAGAAGACGTCCAACAGTCTGGAAACCTGCAAGATGAACCTCAATATATGTGGAGATACTTACAAAACTATTAGTCTGTACGGTCGGTCAGTCGTATTCATGTTATTCTGAAGTCTGAAAATAAACGACCATGAAATACTGAGTTATGTTTAATAAAGATGGAAAAGTTAGGTGAATGAAGATGGAGGTGTTTGTGTTGGTGGTTGGAGGCGCTGAGCTCCATGAGCAGCACATTAAAACACTATCGACTGTCAGATGAAACAAGTGCAGCTGAAGTAAAGCAAACAGCTGAAGATGGTCCCTCAGCGCTCAGGGGCAAACACCTAATGCCTCTCTGAGAGCGCCGGTTCCACCACAGCGCCCATCATAGCACAACCTTCTCTTCACGCGAGTCACACCTGAGGTGCAGAGAAAGAGGGTCATGCCAACGCTGAGACGCCTCCTGAAGCACGTGTTACACCCAACATGCTTCAGCAGGATGTACTGAGCAGAGAGCATGCAGCCTCACTCCTGAAGCACTGACTTCTATACAACCAGAGGAGTCGCCCCCTGGTGGTCAGGAGAGAGAATGCAGCCTCACACATGAAGCATAGGCTTCTATACAACCAGAGGAGTCGCCCCCTGGTGGTCAGGAGAGAGAATGCAGCTTTAACACATGCAGCATAGACTTCTATACAACCAGAGGAGTCGCCCCCTGGTGGTCAGGAGACAGAATGCAGCTTTAACACATGAAGCATAGACTTCTATACAACCAGAGGAGTCGCCCCCTGGTGGTCAGGAGAGAGAATGCAGCTTCAACACATGAAGCATAGGCTTCTATACAACCAGAGGAGTCGCCCCCTGGTGGTCAGGAGACAGAATGCAGCTTGAACACATGAAGCATAGACTTCTATACAACCAGAGGAGTCGCCCCCTGGTGGTCAGGAGAGAGAATGCAGCTTTAACACATGAAGCATAGGCTTCTATACAACCAGAGGAGTCGCCCCCTGGTGGTCAGGAGACAGAATGCAGCTTGAACACATGAAGCATAGACTTCTATACAACCAGAGGAGTCGCCCCCTGGTGGTCAGGAGAGAGAATGCAGCTTTAACACATGAAGCATAGACTTCTATACAACCAGAGGAGGCGCCCCCTGGTGGTCAGGAGAGAGAATGCAGCTTTAACACATGAAGCATAGACTTCTATACAACCAGAGGAGGCGCCCCCTGGTGGTCAGGAGACAGAATGCAGCTTGAACACATGAAGCATAGACTTCTATACAACCAGAGGAGTCGCCCCCTGGTGGCCAGGAGAGAGAATGCAGCTTTAACACATGCAGCATTCAGACCATGGGATGAACACCAGACCGTCTGTTCTTTTTCCTTCTTCATCCAGAGTCACGGCCTCGGTGATGATCATGATAAGTTGTCTGCAGGCAGAGGAGCAACAAACCAGCTGACAACGTTTTCACAGCAACCAGCAGCAACATCTTGAAGCCTCTTTGTCTGCAGCGATCAATACAATCGGTCATTGAAGTGAATGGAGTTCATCTTTGTTAAATAGAACAGATTGTGTGTTTCTTCTTTCCACTCGGGGTGAAGCTCCTTCAAGCATCATTTCCACCCTCAGATCCCCCAAATCCTCATGAACCCACAACCCCCTGGTGCCCTGTGTTCAGTGCAATAACTTCGGGCTCCCAGAGGATCAGAAGGGCTTTTCTACTTGTGAGCGGTCACACTCTGAGGTCACCGACACGTTGGTTTCGCAGGTTCTTGTATGTTAATCACGCGCGTTGACCTGCAGGTATGAGGTGTCGTTAGTGCCGCTTCTCGCGCGCTGAGCGGCTGCACTGGACAGTTCAACACGCACACGGGTCCCCTCAACGCTCCTGCGCGTTAATGCGCCCGCAGCGGGAGCGCGCGGCTCATTACACAACTTTAGAAGATTCCAGCACATACCTGTTTCCACAGGAAGCTGTCCGCGTCGTTCATCACCCAGGAGACGGCCACGTGGATGGCGGAGAGGATAAGTCCAGTGACCACGGCGGCGCGCATCCGGACGGGCAGCAGCGTGTAGATGACATGGATGAAGAACACCGTCCACCACACGCCCTCGGACGCGCTGCGGGGCTGCACGAGCAGCACCCCGATCACCTGGACCACCAGCACCAGCAGGATGACCACGTAGCACACGATCCACATGTGGTCCTGGTGGAACCCGTTCCGGTTGCACACCAGCATGAGGACCAGCGTGAGGAAGATGGCCACGGAGAACACCACCACGTACGTGACGCCCGGCGCCGCCGGCCCGCCGCCGGAGCAGTGCAGGCTCAGCATGACCGTGAAGACCAGCACCAGCACCGCCATGAGCATGGTCAGGCTGCTCTGGTTCAGCCGGAAGAAGTAGCGCTGGTACAGCCGCTCCAGCTTCTCCGACTGGAACTTCTTGGATTTGAAAATGTGCATGACGCTGGAGCAGCACGCCGCCAGAGAGAAGCTCACCTCGGGCATGGCCTCCTGCTGCTCGGGCCCGCCGGGCTTGGCCCTGCGCTCCTCCAGACCTAGCTCCACGGACTTGGGTCGCACCTCGCCGTCGGGACGTTTCGGGGACGCGCCATGGTCCTGCCAAGCCGACCGGGACCTGAAGCTGACCCTGCTGACGGTCGTCGTGGTGGCTCTCCCGGGCTGCCGCTGCTCCGGATCATCCTCCTCCCGCCAGCGGCTGTTGGTCCGGGTGAGCTGCCTGCGCGGGGACCTGCTGGCCGAGTATGGGCACCCGTTGGCCACGGACTCAGACTCTCCCCAAGCGGATCTGTGCTCGGTCCCTCCCCTCAGCCCGGGCGCACCGACTCCGGGTGGGCTGACGCTGTTGGATCTGGACATGGCGGAGACCGGCGGGAAGGAAAGTTTGTTCCACTGAGATGAAGAAACTATTTAGTCCCGAGGAGTCTGTCATAAGTTGTATGTTCCATAACGGGTCAGAAAACCAAACATTCATACACTTTTTAGTTCTTTTTTTAAAATATAGATGAGATTATCCAAAGTATTAACCAAGAAGAGGGAGGGGGGTGTGGGGGAGGGAGCTCTGGGAATAAAAACAGTTGAACATGCGCAGAAGTCACCGGGGAGCCGCTCCGGGAGGGGCCGGGAGGTCCAGGTGGACTCGGCTCCACTTCATTGAGCCCAATTACCTCCCGGCGCATTAAATCAAAACCTCCGGAGATCAAAGCGCAACACGCCGCGTCAATTAGCCGCGAGCGCGAGGCGAGCGCGCGCGGACACGAAGCAGAAAAACAGGTCCCGCGCATACAGTCCGCTTCCTCTGCGGCTCCCCTCAAGTCTCGGTGCACCTGCGCGCAGCGAACGTCGCGGCCTGGACGGCGGGAGCCTCACGTGTGGCCAAAAAGCGCATCATCACGACGTCCCCCCACCGCACCCCCCCGGGTGCTGGAGACCACACTCAGCGGCTCTTCCTCCTCCTCCTCTTCCTCGGTGCATGGCCGCCCGTGTCCCAGCAGTCAGTGAACCAACCTCTGCTCCCAGCCGCTGTCCATCACCGGTCAAACCCCGCGCGCCCCCTCCCGGGTAGCGCCCCCCCTCCTCTGCGTGCTCATCTGCTGCATGCCCGCTGCCTCCGCGTCCGCGCGCACGCGAATCCGCGGCCGCATTTCTTTCCTTTTCCTTTTTTTCCCCTTATTTTCTTTTTTGCCCTCCTGCAAAGTGTCGCTCGCGCGGTGTCAACGTGCGCTCCCCCGCGCGGCGGCGGCGGCCCCGGACGATCCGCTCGGTGCGCGTTTGGAGGCGCGTGGCATCACAACACGTCCCCGCTGGTTCGCCGCGTTCAACGGGCTGCCATTCAACCAAGGGTGCTTCCTGCGCGCCCGCCTCCGCCGCGCGCGCCCGTTGGAGGAGGAGGGCGGTGAGTCACGCTCACGGAGCGCTGTCATTGGTCAACTGGGCCCGTCGATCAGACCCCGCCTCGGTCGCCTTCGATGGATGGGCGGGGCCTGTTCTCACAGCTGGAGAGCACGTGCATACACACACACGCACACACACACACACACACACACTGGGGATCCTCTGGTGGTCACGTGACCTAATGGGGTTCCTGGAGTCCACCGTAAACATGCATTTATGTATTTATTCTCCTCTTCCAGATTATGTTTTGCTGAAGTCATATTTTGTGAACTGTTCATGTCTCAGTTTAAAATGTGTTTTTGTTTTGTTGTTAGTTGCTTACGTCACTTTTCATCCTGTGATTTAGTTTTCTGTTGTGTCAAACCTGAATTTGTTCATGACTTGTTTAAATGTATTTCTTTGTAAATTGTGATGTTTTAACTGGAGAGGTCGTCTCACTCTGGTGACGTCTTCATTTTTTATTGATTAATTGTCAATAATCAACAAAGCAGAAGATATGATTCTATATTGACACATGAAGCTGAAATGATACACAACAGAAACATCTTAACAACAGAACGACTCAACAAATAATATGAATAGAAAATGTGAAAAAAAAATATTGAATTGTGTATTTATTTTTTTGCTTCACAGGTTAATTCTCTAGTCAACTTCTGATTATGTTTTTTTACACGCTAAAAAAACATAATCTGTGTGTGTGTGTGTGTGTGTGTGTGTGTGTGTGTGTGTGTGGTCAGACCAGTACAGAGCCTCCAGGTCCACAGTGTGATGTTTCCTCATGCGAGGAGCTCGTGGTTCATCTCCAGCTGATGATCCATGAGGATGAACTGATGAACAGAGCTTCATTCATCCAGGAAACAGATATTAATCACTAAGTTATCTTCTGTGCTGTCTTGTGATGTTTGTTCTCTTTCTACACACACACACACACACACACACACACACACACACACACACACATTTTCCCCTGCTCATTTGTCTGCAGGCTTTGTCTTCTCTACTTATTTAAAAGGTTATTTCAAACAAATCCTTGTCAGTTACTTCCAGTTTCTTTCTGGCAGATGTTTTGAGTTCTCTGCCGCTGAGACATCTGCTGCCTCCGCGACACAAACTACATGTTCACTGCAGCTACTGCCAAGGACAAGAGCACGCTGCAGCTACTGCCAAAGACAAGGGCACGCTGCAGCTACTGCCAAGGACAAGAGCACGCTGCAGCTACTGCCAAAGACAAGAGCACACTGCAGCTACTGCCAAAGACAAGAGCACACTGCAGCTACTGCCAAGGACAAGGACACGCTGCAGCTACTGCCAAAGACAAGCGCATGTTGCAGCTACTGCCAAGGACAAGGACACGCTGCAGCTACTGCCAAGGACAAGGACACGCTGCAGTTACTGCCAAAGACAAGGGCACGCTGCAGCTACTGCCAAGGACAAGGACACGCTGCAGTCACTGCCAAAGACAAGGGCACGCTGCAGCCACTGACAAGGGCACGCTGCAGCCACTGCCAAGGACAAGGGCACGCTGCAGCCACTGCCAAAGACAAGGGCACGCTGCAGCCACTGCCAAGGACAATTGGACGCTGTAGCTTGCCAGACGGTACTGGAGAAGCAGAGCATGGACTCAATGACAGCAGTGTATAAGTGCACCACTATTAACTTTATTAACAACATAAACAACCTGGTTCATATGTTTTTTTATTAACATAACAACCTGGTTCATATATTACTTTATTAACATGATTGGAATAGGAAGGAGGAATATAAAAGTAAAACAAGGTATAAAGCTACTAAACTGTCTTTTTGTTCAGTTTCAAACATGCTGACTTAAATGTTGTTTTGCTTTATGAAGAATATAATCTGATCATAAGACCACACAGGCTGTTGGCTCTAACAAATAACCAATTTATATCTTAAAGCCACTGAGGGTTCACAAGCTGCAGATGAGATGATGACACATGATTTATCTTTTAAAAAATGTTGATTTTCAAAATGAGAGGCGTTCAACGTCTCTTTCTTTAGCCAATTTAAAAACACATTTTTGATCTCCAGCTGCAGAGAAAAAGACGAGTTTCCCCAAGTGGCCGCTAGATGTCAGTGTTGCGCAACAAATATAATGGTTGCAACAACCAGAATCCAAATTTCACAAATTCTTGAAACCAAATGTCACAACTTTATAATCCTTTAATCAAGCCAGTGATGCTTATTATTACTCATAATGTGTGTTGCAAATCATATGCAAACAACACAATGTGTTCTACATGAAAATGCAAAAGAAAAACCCTCAAAAAGATGCAAAATAAAACAGAATTATGTTTTTTATTAATTAGAAATAAAACATTCATATCACCCTGAACGCACCGTCACATCTCTACCAAACCCAGGACATAAAAGTTTGGACCTCCTGTTATAGTGACGGGTGGGGGGGGGGGGGGGTCCGGCAGCCATATTGAGTGTCACGCACCTCGTCCCCGCCGGTCGCGTGCCCGCGCAGCACCGGATCATCTGAGCGCGCGGGCGTCCGGTAAGACAGCGGCGCGCTCATTTATACTCTCGTGGAGACAGAAAGTCGCGAGGAAGAGGAGGAAGAGGAGCGAGGGGGAGAGGAAGAGGAAGGGGGAGACCGTTTGGACATCCTCAGGGCAGCCGGAGTGAGAGGTGCGTGTTCTCTCTCTCTCTCTCTCTCTCTCTCTCTCTCTCTCTCTCTCTCTCTCTCTCTCTCTCTCTCTCTCTCTCTCTCTCTCTCTCTCTCTCTCTCATAATTATCTTCCTCTATAACGGGAACTTATTGCAGCATCAGCTTCGGGTCTTTCCGGGCCGAGAGGCCGAGAGGAGCCGAGGTGTCGGTGAGGTGTTACGCAACAGCACCAGACTGTTTACGTCTCTCCAGACTCTTGTTGGTTGTCCGTGAACGCATCACTCTGCTGCCCGGTGTGTGTAAAGGAAACAATGTTTCTGGCGCCGTTTGCAACTTTGTTTCCATTCCCGCAATTTGCTTTAATGGCGACAACGTGGCAACTGGCAACTTGACATGTTGACACATTGAAGCTGCGCGTGCGTCTAAGCAGCTTGTTTACGGCAACTTTGAGCCAAACAACCACCGGTGACACTAGTTGCTAGGATACAGCCCCGCCCCCCCACGGAGGCGCGTGCTCCAGCGGCAGTTTGGGGAAGTTTCAGGTGAAGACGCGCGGAATGACGGCGCGCGCAACGCGCACAAGTTTAACTCTGACATGAGCGCGTTCACGTTGAGGTGCTCACGCAAACGAACACAGCTCCGTTGGCTTCAGAGGGAACATCAAAGTCTCTGATTGGCCTCTCTGAAGGCAGGGGATTGGCTGTTGCACCTGTCTCTCACACGCCCCGCCCCCTGTGGCTCTAGGCCCCGCCCCTCCCGGGCTCCAGCCCTCAGGGCTCCGGTCCTGACACCAGACACCTGCAGGCCGGGTTTAGATTTCTCTGCAATATATTTGTAACCTGATGAATGAGGTCATGAGTTTACTGTTGATTCCAGACATCACTGAGATATGTTGTTGTTGTTGTTGTTGTTGTTGTTGTTGTTGTTGTTGTTGTTGTTGTTGTTGTTGGGTGACCGTGAGCCGGTTGGTCGCTCTGGTTCTGTCATCATGTGTGAGCTGTTGGCCGACACATGAATGACCTTGAGCTTTGACCTCCAGCATTGAGGGTGTGGCCAAGGGATGACACGTGTCGTTAACGTGTTGATGACACGTGTCGTTGACGTGTTGATGACACGTGTCGTTGACGTGTTGATGACACGTGTCGTTGACGTGTTGATGACACGTGTCGTTGACGTGTTGATGACACGTGTCGTTGACGTGTTGATGACACGTGTTTGTGCAGACGCATTATTCCAGAAACCAAATGGATGAATTGTCCTCAGAAGCGCTCCTTCTCTCCATCTCCTTCTCTCCATCTCCTTCTCTCCATCTCCTTCTCTCATTCTCTCCTCGTCCTTCTCTCCTTCTATCCTTCTTTCCTTTTCTCCGTCTCTCCTTCTTTCCTTCTTTCCTTCTCTCCTTCCCTCCTTCTCTGCTGTCAGAGTGCAGGAGGTCAAAGGTCAAGCTTCACTCATCATCGTACATTTGATTTAGTTCATTTACAAATCACTGGTTTAGATGAATGAATGAAAACATGAAGCCTCTTTGAGATGAATATTACTGTTGGTAGAGTGTGTGTGTGTGTGTGTGTGTGTGTGTGTGTGTGTGTGTGTGTGTGTGTGTGTGTGTGTGTGTGTGTGTGTGTGAACCCATCA
This sequence comes from Clinocottus analis, assembly GCF_023055335.1. Taxonomy (NCBI): domain Eukaryota; kingdom Metazoa; phylum Chordata; class Actinopteri; order Perciformes; family Cottidae; genus Clinocottus; species Clinocottus analis. Next base: position 333,643 of record NW_027176217.1, on the reverse strand, counting down.
AACCCGGCAGGTGATGACTCTCAGCTCACAGAGAAGAGAACAAAGTTATCAAGATGAAAGAAAGCAGGAAGAGAATAACCCAGAAAATATTAATGTTCCATAATATTACTCTGCTCTGCCACCTGCAGGTATGTGGGTCAAGGAGAGCTCTGACTCCTGATGCTCTCTCTCTCTCTCTCTCTCTCTCTCTCTCTCTCTCTCTCTCTCTCTCTCTCTCTCTCTCTCTCTCTCTCTCTCTCTCTCTCTTGCAGCTTTGAGCTACAATACGATGCGTTCAAGCACCATTCAGTAAAAATGAGCCTTGACAAAGGTTCATTGTAACGGGGTCAGTTGAGCTCTCTGGAGATGGAGCTCGGTCTGGTTGTCAGAGCTCCCTCTGAACAAAGGCCTCGTGCACCTCCAGGGTTCACTGATGCATGCTGGGAGGTCTGACGGATCATCGATTAGCAGGTCAGCTGTGTGGCGCATCACAGAGAACTGACCTGAAAGAGAATTGGGACGCTTTAGAGTGTTTTCATAATGCCTCCTGATGCGAATGTGACATTCAGTTTGATGTGCAGGCGTCCCTTTTGTCAGCCCAGGTTTAATGGAACCACATCCAGGCCCGGGAGCAGCGGCGACCCACATCCACTGATACCACTCTGCTTATTAATAGTCTGCAATTCACAGAGTTGATGTCACACTTTCACGAGTTCCTAAACGAATCAGAGCCGAGGTCCAACACACACATATGGTGATGATATGACTGTCCTCCAGTCAGCGTGTCTGATGAGAGACCTCTTCTGCAAGAGTTCAGCTTCAGGACGGTGGCCAGCGGGTCGTCCTTCACCACAGACTGAATTTAAGAAATGGGTCACTCAGTGGTGACCCCGCCCCTAAAGCGCCCCCTGCTTTGTGGTCTGTTTGACTCTAAATGGACCATCAGTCACTAAATGAACATCATGGAAGACTTTGACTCCCTCGGCTGGTGGATTACGCTCCATACGCAGACTCCCTGCACGCAGACGCCCTGCACGCAGACGCCCTGCACGCAGACGCCCTGCACGCAGACGCCCTGCACGCAGACGCCCTGCACGCAGACGCCCTGCACGCAGACGCCCTGCACGCAGGCGCCCTGCACGCAGACGCCCTGCACGCAGACGCCCTGCACGCAGACGCCCTGCACGCAGGCGCCCTGCACGCAGGCGCCCTGCACGCAGACGCCCTGCACGCAGGCGCCCTGCACGCAGACGCCCTGCACGCAGACGCCCTGCACGCAGACGCCCTGCACGCAGACGCCCTGCACGCAGGCGCCCTGCACGCAGACTCCCTGCACGCAGGCGCCCTGCACGCAGACGCCCTGCACGCAGACGCCCTGCACGCAGACGCCCTGCACGCAGACGCCCTGCACGCAGACTCCCTGCACGCAGGCGCCCTGCACGCAGACTCCCTGCACGCAGACTCCCTGCACGCAGGCGCCCTGCACGCAGGATGTCTGTACGATGCGTGCAGACATCATGCATGCAGACGCCCTGCAGACGTCCTGCACGCTGTGTTCCTGTCCTCAGGCTGAGCCCGGTTTGATTCCCCGTGCCGACACTTGAGAAAGGTCTATTTCTGGCCTCGTATGTCCCAAAGATCTGGCACCTATGGGACACCATCCAACACTCTCTCTCTCTCTCTCTCTCTCTCTCTCTCTCTCTCTCTCTCTCTCTCTCTCTCTCTCTCTAAAGGTAATTTCTTGTTTGAAACACTTTTGCTGATAATATTAATAAAAAAAAGAAACATGTCATTTTAAAAGTCGCTGTTAACCGTCAGCTGCAAATTCATATTTGTATTCCATGACTTCCTCATTCTTAGGCCCCGCCTCCTAAGCTCTGATTGGCTCAGTTGTTTTTCCAAGCGGGAAAGCAGAGGAGCTGCTTCAGTGTTATCTTTGGTGTCTCTGGACTAAAGGTGTGATTTATAGACATCAGTCAGCATTCTTCATTTCATTGACTTAATTATGAATGAATGCCTGAAGGGTCTGTGAAGTGTCTTCCTTCCAGTGAACCTTTCCTCCATCGGTTCTGTGGTTGTCTTTGTTTCACGACCTTTGACCCTCGGTGTCTCTCCAGACGGCGACAGCTAGATGTCGGGGGAGACGAGACAAAGCAGCAGCGCCTGAAGGGAACACTGTCTGATGCCGCGCGTTCGCTCACATTGTGCGTTTGTCTTTTGTTGTCGTCGCTGCGTTGCAGGCGCTGGAGCCTCGGAGAGAGGCGGGAAGACGGAGGACGACTTCTTTTTGCTTCCTCAGCGGCAGCAGGGGCCGGGCGGAGAGAGGAGAAAGATGCCCAAACCGGTGAGTACCAACCTGCTGGAGGTGGTTCCACTGAAGCATTGTGGGTTAGAACATATATGTAATAGATAGATACTTCTGCTCTCTACCGCCTCCCTCTGGATGGTGGCGATGTTGGCCGTGTGCCAGCAGTATACTACTCATTATGTGTACCATGTGTATACTACTCATTATGTGTACCATGTGTATACTACTCATTATGTGTACCATGTGTATACTACTCATTATGTGTACCATGTGTATACTACTCATCATGTGTACAATCTGTATACTACTCATCATGTGTACAATCTGTATACTACTCATCATGTGTACAATCTGTATACTACTCATCATGTGTACCATGTGTATACTACTCATTATGTGTACAATCTGTATACTACTCATTATGTGTACCATGTGTATACTACTCATCATGTGTACCATGTGTATACTACTCATTATGTGTACCATGTGTATACTACTCATCATGTGTACCATGTGTATACTACTCATCATGTGTACAATCTGTATACTACTCATCATGTGTACCATGTGTATACTACTCATTATGTGTACAATCTGTATACTACTCATTATGTGTACCATGTGTATACTACTCATCATGTGTACCATGTGTATACTACTCATCATGTGTACCATGTGTATACTACTCATCATGTGTACCATGTGTATACTACTCATTATGTGTACCATGTGTATACTACTCATTATGTGTACCATGTGTATACTACTCATCATGTGTACCATCTGTATACTACTCATTATGTGTACCATGTGTATACTACTCATCATGTGTACCATGTGTATACTACTCATCATGTGTACCATGTGTATACTACTCATCATGTGAATAGTTTCTGTCATGTTCCTGTGATGAGCTGTAACTCTGTTATTGATCGTTCTGGTCACATGACATCTGTTTCCTCTGTCCATCCTGTAGAGCATCCTCCTCTGTTGCTCTACGAGGGTTCTTCCTGTTTCCCAGTGAAGGGTGTTTATTATCTTTCAGAGTGTTTTTCCTGATCTGATGTGAGGTCCTGGGACCTCCGAGGAACATTTGTAATTTTGGGCTTTACAAAATAAACTGAATTGAATAGATATTTCATTGTGATGCAGAGTGAACAGCTTGTCATCAGCTCTTCCACTCAGAAGTGATGTGTTGGGAAAAGCTGCACACATAGAAGCAGCTGATCACTTTCTGCCGTGTGCTGTCTACTGAAGAGCGCCAACACAAAGAGCTCTTTCTCCGCTCTATTTCTGGCCTGCAGGACAGAGGCAGCCTTCATGCTGCTCTGTTGGCTCTGCAGCTTCAATAACAGGATTATAGGCAGAGCGCTGTGAAGCCTTTCTTTAGATTACTGTTGTTGTATTTTGACCCTGGAAGAGGAAACAGAAACTACTAAAAATGATCATGTTTTATTTACTTTTTTATGTATTTGGAAATTTGGTTAAAATCCAGGAAAATTTGGTTTAAAGTCATGGAAATGTGGTTAAAAGTAATCGAAATTTGGGAAACAGTCTTGGAAATTTGGTTAAAAGTAATGAAAATTTAGTTAAAAGTTATGAAATGTGGTTAAAAGTCTTGGAAATTTAATTAATAGTCATGAGAATTTCGTTAAAAAAATGAAAATTTGGTTGATAGTCATGAAAATTTGGGTAAAAGTCATAAAAATTTGGAAAGTTGGTCGTGGAAATGTGGTTAAAAGTAATGAACATTTTGTTAAGCGTGCACGAGGGCCACAGAGCCTCTGCAGGGCCATCAGGGAGGGAAGGGGTCTGGACCTGGACCCCCAGGCTGCGTTTGAGTGGTGCTTCTGTGAGCACCTGAACACAGCATGGAGAACATGGAGAACCCTGGTGTGCAGGGTCACCTGCTGGTTTGAGGGGGGGGGGGGGGTATGACAGACAACGTCAGACCATCAGGAAGTGGTTTCATGACCGAGAGGCTTTGTTCCTCTCTCACCTCCCTCCATCTGCAGAGAGCTTCAGGTGCTTTGATTCTTTTGCTCTGTGTTCTCTTCAGAGAAAAGAGAACTGACCCCAACATGCCCCAAATACAACGGTAAAGTACAAACTATTTTTATTTTAAAGTAATGTCACCAGAACAATATAACAGCACTCTGGAGCAACAGAAAGTTAACATACATACATTTATAGTTTATACATCTGTTTTCTGTTTTATGAACAGGTAC
>NW_027176217.1:261628-324128 GCF_023055335.1 Clinocottus analis | reverse complement strand
AAGTTAATTAAATGTAACTAACTTAATTTAATAGAATGTAACTAACTTTAGTTGATAGAATGTAACTAACTTTAATTGATAGAATGTAACTAACTAGAGTTAGTTGAGTGTAACCTACTAAACTTAACCTAGAATGTTCTGCGTCCTGTTGACTTGTTTTTGTTAACTTTCTAGCTTTAATTAGTTTTCAGGGTTCAGTCTTTATTCAGCTTTACGCCTCTTCTATTCTTTATAATTTATAATAATTACTTTATTCACATTCCATCTTTGCTGCACACAAAGGAACGCGTCAAAGAAGTTAACTCAATTATTTTTTAATGAAAAAAAAGAAGTCTGGTTTTTCATTTTAACGCAGGACTTATTTTTACCCAAACAAGATTTATGTGAACTATTTATGAAGTGTGTGTGTGTGTGTGTGTGTGTGTGTGTGTGTGTGTGTGTGTGTGTGTGTGTGTGTGTGTGTTCCTCTGTAGAGTTCTGGAGCAGCACAAGCTGACGAAGGAGCAGTGGGAGGACAGAATCCAGAGCTGGCACGAGGAGCACAGGAGCATGCTCAGGTAAGCCCCGCCTTAAGCCCCGCCTTAAGCCCCGCCTTAAGCCCCGCCTTAAGCCCCGCCTTAAGCCCCGCCTTAAGCCCCGCCTTAAGCCATCTGAAGGCCCTGTGTGTGTCTGTGTGTGCTAAAACACGGTGTGTGTGTGTGCAGGGAGGATGCGATGATGGAGTACCTGAAGATCGCTCAGGACTTGGAGATGTACGGCGTGAACTACTTTGAGATCAAGAACAAGAAGGGCACAGAGCTGTGGCTCGGGGTCGACGCCCTGGGGCTCAACATCTACGAGCACGAGGACAAGTAACACACACAGACACACAAAGACACACATACACACGGTGTGAAGCGTCTCTCAGCTGCCTTGAAGGTGGTATTGCTGGTTAGACCACAGTGCCCCCTTGTGGCGTCACACAGTACTGCTGGTGAACAACACCAACAGAAACACTCACTTTTCCTTTAAAGCGTGCCCATGTGAGTGACCTGTGAGATATTCCTCCTGATATTCATATTCATAACCTCTTCTCTCAGGCTGTCGCCAAAGATCGGCTTCCCCTGGAGTGAGATCAGAAACATTTCCTTCAACGACAAGAAGTTCGTCATCAAGCCGATCGACAAGAAAGCTCCAGTAAGTGATGGAGGAGGAGCGGTCTCCTTGTCTCCTCACCTCCTTGTCTCCTCACCTGCTGGCCTCCTCGTCTCCTCAGGACTTCTTGTTCTTCGCCCCTCGGTTGCGGATCAACAAGCGCATCCTGGCGCTGTGCATGGGGAACCACGAGCTGTACATGAGGAGGAGGAAGCCCGACACCATCGAGGTGCAGCAGATGAAGGCTCAGGCCCGAGAGGAGAAGCAGCACAAGCAGATGGAGAGGTGAGCTCGCCGTGAACACATGAATGCTGTGAATGTTCCTCCATCACGACACCACGCAGCGGTGACCGTGTGACAGTGTGACCATGTGACCATGTGATCATGTGACCGTGTGATCATGTGACCGTGTGATCATGTGACCATGTGATCATGTGACCGTGTGATCATGTGACCGTGTGACCATGTGACCGTGTGACCGTGTGACCATGTGACCGTGTGATCATGTGACCGTGTGATCATGTGACCATGTGACCGTTTCCACAGAGCGCAGCTGGAGAACGAGAAGAAGAAGCGGCAGCATGCGGAGAAGGAGAAGGAGCGGATCGAGCGAGAGAAGGACGAGCTGATGGAGAGGCTGAGGCAGATCGAGACGCAGACGCAGAGGGCTCAGAAAGGTAGAGGAGAAGTTTACCTGTTACACCTGTAGTTACACCTGTAGTTACACCTGTAGTTACACCTGTAGTTACACCTGTAGTTACTCCTGTAGTTACACCTGTAGTTACACCTGTAGTTACTCCTGTAGTTACACCTGTAGTTACTCCTGTAGTTACTCCTGTAGTTACTCCTGTAGTTACACCTGTAGTTACACCTGTAGTTACTCCTGTAGTTACACCTGTAGTTACACCTGTAGTTACACCTGCCGTCCACTAGAGGGCCGCTCAACTCTCTTAATGGAACTGAGTCATCACAGTGCTTAAAGGTTCACACACTTGATGTACTGACCGTGTGTGTGTGTGTGTGTGTGTGTGTGTGTGTGTGTGTGTGTGTGTGCAGAGCTGGAGGAGCAGACCCGCAGGGCGCTGGAGCTGGAGCAGGAGAGGAAGTGGGCGCAGGAGGAGGCGGAGCGACTGGACGGCGAGCGGCAGGCGGCGGAGGAGGCCAAGGCAGCGCTGGCTCAGCAGGCCGCCGACCAGATGAAGAACCAGGAGCAGCTGGTACCTGCAGCGCTCCCGCCGCGCCTGCTTCACATGTCCTGGTCAAGTAAAGATGAGTGGAGCTGAGTCCAGCTCGTAACCTTCTAACCGCCGTGTGTTTCCTGAACAGGCGGCTGAGCTCGCAGAGTTCACGGCCAAAATCGCTTTGCTGGAGGAAGCCAAGAGGAAAAAAGAAGACGAAGCAACCGAGTGGCAACACAAAGTAATGGAAGCTGTCTATATATATATATATATATATATATATATATATATATATATATATATATATATATATATATATATATATACACACACTCGTTTACCTGAAAATGTACCTGCATGGTTTCCTATCCTTCATTCTTCGGAGTAAAACCTTTTAGTAATATAAACATCAACTACACAAGTGTTTAAAATGAAACCTTCGCTGTGCAACATGAGACAAACAGCACAACAATGTTTCGTTACACATCACACAGAATATCAGGTTTTCTGGTGTTTGTTGTCAAAGCTGTGAGCCATCGCGTTGACGTCTTCTTACAGCGTCAGAGGCCTTGAAGTCTTGTTTAGAGCCATAAAATTATTAGAAATCTGAAAGATAGAACGCGGTATCGTCTGCATATGGACTGTGTCCGTTCCTCTCTCGCTCTAAAAGTCTGCATGAATGTTCTTCGCAGGCTCTGTCAGCGCAGGACGACCTGGAGAAGACGAGGGAGGAGCTGAAGACGGCCATGACGTCCCCGCCGGCGCCGGACCACGAGGAGGAGGAGGTGGAGGCGAGCGCCGAGCTGCTCGGCGACGGCGTCGGCAGCCACGAGGAGGAGCGCGTCACGGAGGCGCAGAAGAACGAGCGGGTCAAGAAACAGCTGCAGGTAGACTGGAAATACATTAATCTACTTCTTGTACCCGCTAGCTCCCCGCTGTAGCCAGCTAGCGCTGATGCTAGCTCCCGCTGCTGCAGCTACTGCCCTCTGCTAGCTCCTCTCAGCAGCACTAGCGGGCTACAGCGAGACAACCACTGAAGCTAGCGGCGGCTTAGAACCCGAATTTTCTCGTATATCCAGCGCGAGTGTTTTTCAAACCCGGGTGATGACGACGTGTTATTTTCTATCTCCCATAATGCCGCTCTGTGTCGTCCGTACAGGCGCTGAGCTCGGAGTTGGCCGAGGCGCGAGACGACACCAAGAAAACCCAGAACGACATGCTGCACGCCGAGAACGTGCGCGCCGGCCGAGACAAGTACAAGACCCTGAGACAGATCCGCCAAGGAAACACCAAGCAGCGCATCGACGAGTTTGAGTCCATGTGAGGGAGAGAGGGGGAGGGAGGGAGAGAGAGAGAGGGAGAGAGAGAGAGAGAGAGAGAGAGAGAGAGAGAGAGAGAGAGAGAGAGAGAGAGACATCACCGCCTCCCTCTAACCTCGTAGAACACAGGACCCTCCGCCGCGCCGTTGGCTCTCCAGGAGAACGAGCTAACGGGCTGCGCAGCTTCAGCCTCGCCAAAGCTCTGCCTCGGCCAATCACACTGCTCGCTGCTTCTAGAGCCCCGCCCTCTCCCAACTCCGATCTTTTACCCAAAGGAGAGACGGTGAGAGTCGTTCCTCCCGCTTTCCTCCCCCGTTCCTCCCGCTAGCTAAACTAGCGCAGCGGTCGATACGATGACGCGGCCGCTTGCAGCTCGTTGATGTGGCCGGCACGCTTGTGACTCTTTAATATCTGTATTTAACGTTTACGTCTCATGTAATTTAAATAATTTGTTTAAAAAAAAACGTCTTATTGGTCTCATTTCTTCTGTCTCTAGTTTGACTTTTTTTTGTGATTTTGTGTTGAATTCTGTGGAGAAAGTTCACCTGTTAAGTTCCTCTTTGTGTTTGAGCCAAACAGATATGAAACTATACTTCAATATTCTATATTTGTGCTCGCATTCTCCATCCATTGAGATTGAGTTCATATCTATATATATATATATGAATATAAATGCATAAATACACCTCTATGTCCCTGCAGAAACACAGTGCGCTCATCAGGAAAGTACCAGCAACACGTGAAAGCTTGACGGGCTTTTATTGCTCACATTTACATCAACACAACAGTCAACACGTCTCATTTGGCCACAGTTTGTTTTCCAAGCTTTTGTTTTGGGTTTCAGTTCCTAAAGCTCAAGTCGAGTTCGTCCAAAGTCACGTTTTACTTTTTTATGAAAGAAGAGAAGAAAAAGATGAACAAAGACACGATCAATGACAACAGGAGGAAAAAAAGCATTTTGGACTAATTTTGTGTGAATCTCAAGTTTCTTTTCTTTTTGTCTTTTGCTGAAATGTTTAATGTATTTCGAGCGGGCTCGTTCTGTCCATCAACCAATCAGTGGAGGCCGCCGTAGAAGGGGGCGGGGCTTCGGTTGCACGTGACAGCTTTGGACAATCTTTTGGAGTGAAACGCTTCATCTGCCAGCAGGAAAAAGTGAAACAGCAGCAATGATCAAACACTTTAATATCGTCTTTCATCTTTTGGTTTCATATAACCACCGCTGACCTGAGCAGGAGGGAGCAATAAAACAGCCTTTGTACGTGGCTTTGGTCCCTGAAGAGGCGGCACTTTGAGTATTTATGAAGTTAAGCTGCATTAAAGCACATCAGAAATAAAGGCGCTGATATTTGACACGTCTGTCTTGTAGATTTTGACCTTTTTAGTGAAAAAAGAGCAACAAATTACAAAAACAGACAAAACCCACAAAGGTGTGTTCAGACTGACATGACGCACGCCGGGAAAAACAGGAACACTCATCGGTTCCTGCGAGGAACGCGGGATCGATCCTGAACGCTGACGTGTTTTACGTTTTTATAACAAACGCACCGCAACAATTCACCAAGAAGAAGAAGAAGAAGAAGAAGAAGAAAGAAATAGCAAATCTGCAGCTTCATGAGAACAAAAACTAAAAAATCAAGTGCAGTTTGGATGAAGTCACAGAAAGATGGCTGACAAAGGTCCAGGAACTCCTTTTCCCACCAAAATAAGAGCGTGTATCCATGGCCGAGGAGCAAAACCTCCTGTCTGAAAAATGCACTTTTTTGAGAATAAAATTAAATAACTTGTGGTTATCTTGCAAAATGCAGTTTTTTAAGGATACCCGATACATAATACAACATAAAAAAAAGAAAAATACTGAAAGTGCAGATGGGAAGTTTTCTCCCAAACTTTTCCTGGATCATTTTGCAGATAAGAGGTTTTGCACTGCCGCCATCGAAATGCAGGTTTTTATTTTATTTGACAGAGTTTGTGACCAGAAGAAGAGCAGCCAGTGAGAATGTTGCACTGGTTACTTATTTAAAAAAAGGAAAATCAGTTTCTATTCAATCTGTCTTTTCAAACTCGGTGTCGACTCGATTTCTTTAATGGGAACGTTGTGTATGAAGGTAGATTTGTGTCTTTTTTACCCAAGCAAATTTCTAGTTTGTAAATTATCTCAAATATTTGCTCTCAAGAAAAAAAATCCTATAAAAAAGATTTGCTCAAAAAAAAAAAAATCTTCTAAAAAAAGATTTGCTCAAAAAAAAAAAAAAAATCCTATAAAAAAAATATTTTTTTTGAGACGGTTTTTTTTTTTTGAGAGCAAATTTTAGTTTTGAGATTTTTTTTTTTTTGGCGAGCAATTTTTTTTTTTAGCAAATTTTTTTGGAAGATTTTTTTTTTGAGAGCAATTTTTATTTTATTTTAACAATTCTTTTTTTTTTTTTTTGAGGGCAAATTTCAGTTTTTAGAGAAGATTTTTTTTCTGAGCATATTTTTTTTTTGAGAGCGTTTTTTTTGGCAATTTTTTTTAAAATTGAGAGCAAAGATTTAAAGATAATTTAATTCCAAACTAGAAATGCTTGAGTAAAAAAGACACAAATCTCCCTTCATAGTTGTGCCGATACGCGTGGACGGAGACGGACGTGAACAAAATGGCAGAAAAAGGGGCGGAACCGCCGGAGCCGACTGTTTCTGTCCAGACGAGTTCAGGTGGAGCGTTGAGGATGAGTTCAATATCACAACAGAAGTGCAGCGCTGCGTTTTTGCTCGGTTGGCATCACATTCAGTCTGAACACTCGTCGTAACGTTTGTGGAGAAAACACAACGGTCAGAGCGAGCGTCCCCGTGTTACAATCTCTTCCTGCAGGTGAACATAGAAAAACATAACTCTGAACAAGTTCATGGTAATAGAAAAATAGCTTTTGCCCTCATACACTGAAGAAGCTTTCTAAATTTTTATCCTTTTTTGTATCCACAGGAATGTTAACGCGACACCTTTCAGAGGAGCAGAACAGTAGCACACGGTGCCAGCTGGAGCAAGAGAACCGCTGAAGACAGGAAGCAGCGACGACTAACCGTTAGCTTAACCCTAACCCAGGAGAGCTTAACCCTAACCCAGGAGAGCTTAACCCTAACCTAGGAGAGATTAACCCTAACCCAGGAGAGCTTAACCCTAACCCAGGAGAGCTTAACCCTAACCCAGCAGAGATTAACCCTAACCCAGGAGAGATTAACCCTAACCCAGCAGAGATTAACACTAACCCAGGAGAGCTTAACCCTAACCCAGGAGAGATTAACCCTAACCCAGGAGAGATTAACCCTAACCCAGGAGAGATTAACACTAACCCAGGAGAGATTAACACTAACCCAGGAGAGCTTAACCCTAACCCAGGAGAGATTAACCCTAACCCAGGAGAGATTAACACTAACCCAGGAGAGCTTAACCCTAACCCAGGAGAGCTTAACCCTAACCCAGGAGAGATTAACCCTAACCCAGGAGAGATTAACACTAACCCAGGAGAGATTAACACTAACCCAGGAGAGCTTAACCCTAACCCAGGAGAGATTAACCCTAACCCAGGAGAGCTTAACCCTAACCCAGGAGAGCTTAACCCTAACCCAGGGGAGATTAACACTAAACCAGGAGAGCTTAACACTAATCCAGGAGAGCTTAACCCTAACCCAGGAGAGCTTAACCCTAACCCAGGGGAGATTAACACTAAACCAGGAGAGCTTAACCCTAACCCAGGAGAGCTTAACCCTAACCCAGGGGAGATTAACACTAAACCAGGAGAGCTTAACACTAACCCAGGAGAGCTTAACCCTAACCCAGGAGAGCTTAACACTAACCCAGGAGAGTTTAACACTAACCCAGGAGAGATTTTAACACTAACCCAGAAGGGCTTAACCCTAACCCAGGAGAGAGTTTAACATTAACCCAGAAGGGCTTAACCCTAACCCAGGAGAGAGCTTAACCCAGGAGAGAGCTTAACCCAGGAGAGAGCTTAACCCAGGAGAGATCTTAACCCAGGAGAGATCTTAACCCAGGAGAGAGCTTAACCCAGGAGAGATCTTAACCCAGGAGAGCTTAACCCAGGAGAGATCTTAACCCAGGAGAGATCTTAACCCAGAAAAGAGCTTAACCCAGGAGAGATCTTAACCCAGGAGAGATCTTAACCCAGGAGAGATCTTAACCCAGAAGAGAGCTTAACCCAGGAGAGATCTTAACCCAGGAGAGATCTTAACCCAGGAGAGATCTTAACCCAGGAGAGATCTTAACCCAGGAGAGATCTTTCAAGTACGAGCGATAAGAGACGAGAGAGAAAAACACATTGTGGCTTTTTTTTTTTGTGGTAAGAGTTGGAGGCGTGGCTCAGATGTGAGCTGGAAGCTCATAAAAACCTCTATTTATTTCCTTACTGCACTTCTTTGACAATTGAAGCTAACACGCTAACGCAATGTCCCTCGAGAAATGAGACAACGTCGCCTTTTGACCTTGTTTTAGTTCTAACACCTTTCAACAACATCAGATCTGCGCTGCACCTCTTCAGGGCCGACACAGAACTGATCCACTTCACTGACAATAGAAACAACAGCTGTTTCCCAAAAGCTCTTCCCTGCACTTTAAAAATATAAATATAGGCTCAGCACCAGGAGGTGACAAAGTTTGCCACAAATACTCAAAAATATTCAACTCGAAATATTTTCTTTTCTTTAAATATTCTCATATAAAAACAATGCTTAAAAAGGTTTATAGGATACAATTTGTATCAACAAAGAGAGGCGTCGTCTGGCTGGTTCAGACCCACAATCCCACTGGTGCTGATGCTGAATGAGAAGAACAACTTGTACATAAGAGAACAGAAATACTGAAGCGCAGTTCCTTACAATAATTCTGATCAAACTTTTCACTACGCTTTGACATTTCATAGATTTAACGACAACTCCATTTATAAATAACGTTAATAATATTGAGTTATTAGCTTATAGTCGTCTGAGGTAATTCCTTTCAAGTCCTTGGTGGTTTTTAACTGAATCGAGAAAGGTTTAATCCCACTTTTTATTTTGTTAATTTTCTTAAAATTGGATGTCTTTCTTGACTAAACGATGAGTTTAGCGGCGTCACCGCGGACAAACGAGACCCTGTGTCTAAAGCGAGACAGATGTTCACACACGTAAACATGGAATAAATTAACACATACTTAAAAATAAACCAACAATCTTCTTTTCCACCACAGCCGCCTTCACATGATTCAAATTATAACGGGGTTTATACGTGTTTTTTTTAATGAAAAAGCTAAAATTATATTAAATTCTGTACTGGAAGCCGATGAAGCGTGAAGTCAGCTGAGCAGAGGAAATAAACAACAGCTCGGGGTTTTTTTCCAGCGGAGTTTTTCCGATATTCTTTTGCGGGTCTCGCTCGAGTTTCACTTCCCTGTTTGGGGGAAATCCACAAAATCTCACCGCAGCATCTGATCGGCCACCTGCCGGTTACCACAGAAAGCCTCAGATACGACGGGAAAACATCAGCAATGCATGAAGAACCTTTACGATTGAATAAATGTTCCTTTACCCCACGCTACCGTCTCAGCGACAGGAAACAGAGAAGCATTTTTTACTCAGATGGAAAGTAGGAGTTTGAGCTACACTTTTACCCTGATATGATTGCCCAAAATAAAACATAAAAAAGCTGAGGAGGAAACACAGCAATAACAAAAAAGTGCCAAAAAACTGAATAATTTAAAAAATATGTAAATAACTTAAAATATAACAAATAAATAATTTAAAATGAACAACGTTGTCACCTATGAAACACACTCACGGCCTCCCGAAGAGAAACCGGGATCTTGATTCAAAGCTTGAGCTCAAGCGTGCACATTAATCCCCAACCTTTCCTGATCTTAAGTGCTGTACTAGCAGGCATATATTCATAGAAAAAAATATGGCATTTTCGGGGATTTCCCTTTACAAAGATACCATTAAAGTTAATGAGGCGACTTCCCTGCAGTAAACTTAAGCAGTACATTAACGGCTGTATATATTGTGCTTTTGTTTCGCTTCTGCCCAACCTTGACTTTAATAATCAAGACGAGTGCGAGGGATAAACCTGCAGCCCAGCTACAATGAACCTGCAGCTCGGCTACAATGAACCTGCAGCCCGGCTACAATGAACCTGCAGCCCGGCTACAATGAACCTGCAGCTCGGCTACAATGAACCTGCAGCCCGGCTACAATGAACCTGCAGCTCGGCTACAATGAACCTGCAGCTTCAAGACCCGTGCTGCGATTTCTCCATCAGGATCACCGCCGCGAGCTCCTGGGCGTCCACCACGTGGGGGTTCCTGATCATCACCATCCTCACCAGGTCCGGAGGGAAAATGCGGCACAAGTTAACAAACACCCTCTCTCTGAGGTCCTGGTATCGACCCAAGGCAGGGGGCTCCTGGGGCGGCGGCGCCGGGGACAGGTGGCTCTTGTGGGCGGTGATGGGTGGAAGGGACAACTGGGGCAGCGGTGGGAGACTGGACCCTGAAAGGCCACGGGGGGACGAGTGGGTTTGCCGGCCCCAAGGCGAGTGCCAAGCCTTCTCCGGGACTTCTGGGAGGATCTGGAAGGCGTACGGGTCGTAGCGGGGCTTAGGGGACTGCTGGTAATGGGGGTCCCAGTTTACCGAATGCTGGGGTTGTTGGTTCATTCGGGAGTGAAGCGGTGACCCTTTGTACACTTGGGAGTCTTGGAGCCCGCCCTCCTGCCAAAGAGAGCCCATCAAATCGCGGCCGAGCGGCGAGCTCTGCGAGCGGGAGTGAGCGCCGCCGGACGCTTGCGTTGGGCAAGCTGGGAATTCCCCGGGGAAGCTGCTCAGCAAGGGATGCTGAAGGTGCGCTGGCAGGTAGGCCGAAAAGGACTTGAAGGGATGTGGAGGTCCACGAGAGGGAACGGAAGCTGGAGGGTCTTCCAAGCCAAAATCCCGTTGTCTCCGCGGCGCTTGAGCAACTGGATAGCCGCGAGCGGTGTGGTGGCCCAGTCCAGGAGGAACGCGGCTCACTGGGTGGACGTACTGGCCGGAGCAGTGATGATGATGGTGGTGAGGATGGTGGTGGTGATGGTGGCACTTGGGGACGTCGTCCAACAAGAGGTCCGGGGAGAAAGAGTCTGTGCTGCCGTCACTGCTGCAGTCCGACTGCAGCGAGCCGGCTTGCAGATCAGCCGGGAGGAAGCATTCAGGACTCTGCGGCACCACCAGACTGAGGCTGGAGTAGGCCTTCACCAGGGAGCTGTAGCCCGGATCTGGAGACTCGCATCTGCGGTGCGTTTCCGCCTGGCTCGGTCCGGAGGATCCAGGGTACTCCCATCGGTCGAGGCTTCCAGACGACGGGGGTCCGCCCAGAGCCGGGTACCCCAGGAAGCTGCTGCTACAGCTGCTGCCGCTGCTGTTGCTTCCCCTCCGGCGTTCCCCTTTCGACTGCATCCGGAGCCTGTCCTCCAGGAGGTCGCTGAAGGACCAGTGAGGGCTGGGGTCACACTGCTTCTTCGGAGTGCCCCGACTCCGCTCGGCTTCAGCCATTCCCTCGGGTGGACCGGAGCTTTGTCTCTTCGGCATCAGGGCGTCTTCCAGCACGCCTCGAGACACCACGGACGACATCTTGGCACTGGCACGGAGCTCGTCGGCCACGGCACGCTGGGGCTGGCTCCCCCTTTCAGGGTGGTAAAACTTGCACTTGTGGCCATATGTGCACTTCTTCCCTGAAGGACGAAAAAAAAGAAACTCACTCGTCAATAATATACTTGAATGAATATATTTCATGGCATTATTTGTGTTGATTCCACTGCTGTAAAGAAAGGTCACCATTTCAAGTAAAGGGGTCATTTATTGAAATGTAGAATCAAATCAAACCAGCAAGTATTCCATATTTTAAGAAATAAATATGTTGTTAGTTAATTTGAATGCTTGAAGGTTCCTCTGACATCACCGAAAGTGCATTGTGGGTTTTTACCATAAGGACATGGCTGCTTCCTGTGTTCAGAAATAATAGGCCTCTTCCTCAGGAAGTTCTCCAGACTGGGTCCGTGTCGTCCCAGTGGGTCATCTGGTGGCATGAACCTGAATACACAGATAATGGATTGAACCCCTAACAAACATATCTTTATGACAATAGATGCCTTCAATGATACACCTGTCTCTTTTCAGAGGGGGTGATGTGATCAGTGAAGCTAATACAAGATCAGAAGAACAACAATGAGGAAATGAAAGTGTCGGTTCAAGTAAATAGGAAGTCCTCAGATAACTCCCTTGCAGAAATGCATTGTGCTCGATCACAACATCTTGAAGTGATCTTTAGTGGTTTGGACCCACAGAGGCCTTTTATTTAATGGCTTTGGTCTATTATGTGTTTTAAAAATGCCACATTTCCTCCATTAGTGTTTGTCCACTAATAATTAGCATCTTTCTCTTTGCTTCCCGACAACTTCACTTCCTCTGATCACGAGTTCTCTTACTTGTCGTTTACAAAGGAGTACATCAGCAGACGCTCGTCGATGAACTTCTTCCACTCCGGCTTCTCGTTGGCGAGGTCGCGGTAGTTGTCGTTGGAGACGATGATGCCCTCGGACTCGTAGGCCAGTTTGACGATGAAGCGGTCGTCGTAGCAAACCACGCGGCGGCCCTGCACGCGGCGCGATGGCGTGAAGACCAGGATCTTCTCTTTCTCCAGGCGCCGGAGGATCTCCTGGTCTGAGGACGGAGACGGGGACAGTCACAGACCCGGCAGAGGATTCATCGGCGTCCTGACGCTTTGTTTACGCCTTCGTTTGATCGTGGCTTTGCGGCGGCAGGAGCCGTTACCTGTGATGAGCGCATCGGGGCGGGACTGCTCTTTTCTCCAAGCCGGGACGAAAACAGTGATGTCCCGGTGCCCTAGGTCCAAGAACCAATCAACCGCCAGCTGGATGCCTTGGCAGGAGAACACCTCCTTATTTCCATGACTGCAGGAGCAGAAACACAAGTTGAACAATCAGCGGCGCCAACGCAAACAAAATGTTGTCCTCACGAGAAGATTTGGAAGTGAAAACCGGATATCACTGTTGTTTTATTTTGCCCTCTGCTACACAACAGTTTGTTTTAAACATATAAGAAAAAAGCCTGTGTTATTAAATACATCTTTAGTTAATCAGAAGTTCAAATCAGCAGAAACGTGAACAACGCACAACATTTTTGGCAAAATAAAATGTTGCGACAGTTGACAGTTAATGCAAATATTTCAAATAAGAATATATTTTTCTAAAAAGTGGTATTGATATTGATATTTCTACATTAAATTATCTCACATAACCCTCGCAGTTCTCTACCGAAGAGTGAGACGACGAGTGTAAACCAACAAAAAGCCAAGAACTAAACTCCACCATGCTGAGGAGGAAGTGTAATTATCTGTTAACTCATATCAAATATTCATAAACTACTTTATTAACTTTGAACAAACCCTGTAGGGAAATAAGTCAAGTATTACATGTGTTATAAAGAAACAAAAGGTTGAATATCCTGTAAACTATCATGGAGATTTTGAACACTTCCTGTTTCTAAAGCAGCTTCAAACTAACTGGCCGTCTTAGTATAATATGAAGGTAGATTTGTGTCTTTTTTACATAAGCATTTCTAGTTTGTAATTAAATTATCTCTAAATCTTTGATCTCAATTAAAAACAAAAATTGGCACAAAGAAAAAGCTCCAAAAAAAAAAAAAGCTCAGAAAAAATATGCTCTCAAAACTGAAATTTGTTAAAAAAAATTGTTAAAAAAAAAAGTTGCTGTCAAAAAAAAAAAAAAAATTGATTGCAAAAAAAATGCTCTAAAAAAAAAATCTCCCAAAAAAATTTGCCCTCAAAAAAAAAAAGTAGCTCTCCAAAAAAAACAACCTCAAAACTAAAATTTGTGGTCAAAAAAAAAAAAAAAACGCTCTCAAAAAAAAGAAAAAAAGAATTGTTAAAATAAAATAAAAATTGCTCTCAAAAAAAAATTTGCTCTCAAAAAAAAAATCTTCCCAAAAAAATCTGCCCTAAAAAAAAAAATGCTCTCAAAAAAAAAGAAAAAAAAGTTGCTGACAAAAAAATTTGCTGTCAAAAAAAAAAAAAATTGATTGCAAAAAAAAGTGCTCTGAAAAAAAAATCTCCCAAAAAAAATTTGCCCTCAAAAAAAAATTGCTCTCAAAAAAAAAATTAGCTCTCAAAAAAAATTATCTAAAAACTAAAATTTGCTCTCAAAAAAAAAAAATTTTTTTTTTTGAGCAAATCTTTTTTTAGAGGATTTTTTTTTGGAGCAAATCTTTTTTTAGAGGATTTTTTTTTTTTTGGAGCAAATCTTTTTTTTTTTTTTTTTTTTAAAAGAATTGTTCAAATAAAATAAAAATTGCTCTCAAAAAAAATTTGCTCTCAAAAAAAAAATTGCTGTCCAAAAAAAAAATCTCAAAACTAAAATTTGCTCTCAAAAAAAAAAAAAATACGCACTCAAAAAAAAAAAAAAAAAAGTTGCTGGCAAAAAAAAAATGCTCTGAAAAAATAAATCTCCCTAAAAAAATTTGCCCTCAAAAAAAAAGTTGCTCTCCAAAAAAAAACCCTCAAAACTAAAATTTGTGCTAAAAAAAAAAATTTTTTTTTTTTGGAGCAAATCTTTTTTAAAAAATTTTTTTGGAGCAAATCTTTTTTTAAATTTTTTTTTTTGAGCAAATCTTTTTTTAGAGGTTTTTTTTTTTTTTTGAGCAAATCTTTTTTTAGAGGATTTTTTCTTTTTTTTGAGCAAATCTTTTTTCGAGGATTTTTTTTCTTGAGAGCAAAGATTTGGAGATAATTTACAAACCAGAAATTTGCTTGGGTAAAAAACACACAAATCTGCCTTCACAGTATAACACCCTTTACTCCCTACAATCACAGGTAAATGCGTCTGATCCACGCTACAAAAAGCTGGACGCGTCACACACAACCCGCTGGGCGGGACGGCACCGAGTTCTGGCATGTTGCAGGACGCCATGCGATCATATGGCGGCTAGCTCTAGCTGCTAACGGCAGCCAGACGACAACCGACGGTTCCTTTGCTCCGCGACCTGCAGCCGTCACCTGTCGTCGTCCTCACCTCATGGCCACGTTGCTCCCGTCCAGCACGACGGGGCGCAGGTTGTCCTTGTCCTGCAGCAGCCGGGACGGACACAGCGGCCGGCAGGAGTCCAGGGAGGAGCTGGAGGACGAGGAGAAGGAGGCCAAGGAGGACGACAAAGAGGAGGAGGAGGGAGACCGGGAGACGGCGGAGCCTCCTCCCTGCTGCTCCACCTCCGTCTTGGTTCCCAGTTTCACCAGCTCCCCCAGGACGTCGTTGATGAGCGCGTCCGGGCCCAGTTTCCTCAGCACCAGCAGCACCAGGTCCTCGGGGTAGCCCAGCTTCAGGGCGAACTCCACCTTGGCGCGGTAGTCCGTGAGGGGGTCGGGTGGAGGCGGGGTCTCCGGCTGCGGGGGGAGGTCTCCGGGGGATCTGTTCGGTGCCAGGTCCGGCCTGGCCGCCTGGAGGGCAGAGGAGCACTGAGGCGGCTGGTTTTCAGGACCGGACCCATTCTGGAGCCGCTCGTCGTCGCTGTCGGAGAAGTTGCTGCAACTGCTGCTGCTGCTGAAGCTGGAGTTGGTGCTGAAGCTGGTGCTGCTACTACCGAGGAGGCTGTCGCTGCTGTTGCTCGGGGCCCCGGCTTTGACCCCGATGTGCCCGGTGCCCGTCTCGGTGCTCAGGCCCGCCTGCCGCTCAGGCCCGCCTTCCACGTGGAGGTAGTCCAGATCCAGCCCCAGGCTGAGGATGTGGCCTGTCCCATCCTCCAGATGGTCCTTCACGCCCATGAAGCTGTCTCATACATGCAGCTCCACGTCCTGCCTGAGCTCCCCGGCACCGGACAGACCCCACCGTTCCTGCTGGAGGCCCACGGACCGGTTCTGAAGCTGGAGACAAGAAGAGGTTACATGGGGACGGTGGAGAAGTGATAGTATCAGCGGAAAGGTCAATGCTTCATGTGTTAAAGCTGCATTCTCTCTCCTGACCACCAGGGGGCGACTCCTCTGGTTGTATAGAAGTCTATGCTTCATGTGTTGAAGCTGCATTCTCTCTCCTGACCACCAGGGGGCGACTCCTCTGGTTGTATAGAAGTCTATGCTTCATGTGTTAAAGCTGCATTCTCTCTCCTGACCACCAGGGGGCGACTCCTCTGGTTGTATAGAAGTCTATGCTTCATGTGTTGAAGCTGCATTCTCTCTCCTGACCACCAGGGGGCGACTCCTTTGGTTGTATAGAAGTCTATGCTTCATGTGTTGAAGCTGCATTCTCTCTCCTGACCACCAGGGGGCGACTCCTCTGGTTGTATAGAAGTCTATGCTTCATGTGTTAAAGCTGCATTCTCTCTCCTGACCACCAGGGGGCGACTCCTCTGGTGGTATAGAAGTCTATGCTTCATGTGTTAAAGCTGCATTCTCTCTCCTGACCACCAGGGGGCGACTCTTCTGGTTGTATAGAAGTCTATGCTTCATGTGTTAAAGCTGCATTCTCTCTCCTGACCACCAGGGGGCGACTCCTCTGGTTGTATAGAAGTCTATGCTTCATGTGTTGAAGCTGCATTCTCTCTCCTGACCACCAGGGGGCGACTCCTTTGGTTGTATAGAAGTCTATGCTTCATGTGTTGAAGCTGCATTCTCTCTCCTGACCACCAGGGGGCGACTCCTCTGGTTGTATAGAAGTCTATGCTTCATGTGTTAAAGCTGCATTCTCTCTCCTGACCACCAGGGGGCGACTCCTCTGGTGGTATAGAAGTCTATGCTTCATGTGTTAAAGCTGCATTCTCTCTCCTGACCACCAGGGGGCGACTCCTCTGTCACTTCCTGTTTACTGGTTACAAAAAAAAACAAAATGCTGACGGATAAATCGCGTACCTCGAGGCTGCAAAACATCATAACACAAACCAACAATGACGTCACGGCGACTACGTCCGCATATTACACAGATTATTTTCTTAAAGGTACAGTGTGTAGAATGTGGCGGCGTTCTGGGATACTGTAGGAACATAGCAGTAAAACATATTTATATTTAATTTAAATATACAAAAATCAGTCGCGTCTAGAGAGTCTAATCCTTGAGATACAATCAAGTAATAGTTTCCAAATATGTTGAAAACACTGGCAATATGGCTTCATACGCGTATGTACAGCTGGAGTTAACAGGGTTAGGGTGTAAACTCAATCATGCTAATCAGGACTCCATCAGCTCTGACTCACATTCACGTCTCAAAGCATTCATTCTTAAGAACTACAAAGTGAAAGGTCACCTCACTCTGCGTCGTCCTGCCGCCCTCTCAAAGCCTACAGACAACCCGTCATCACTGAGACGTCCTGCTCCACGAGGAGCTCCTTGACGTCTGCAGCAGCGTCCAAACAGTGAAGAGTCACAGCAGCAAACGCTTGATGGAGCTCCAGCAGACGTCAGAGCAGGAAGGAGGGCGAGTGGAGATCTGCCAGCTGCCTCTGGTCCTCCCACTTCCTCTGATTTGCATTTTAGCAGCTGCGTTGTCAAGAAGACATCAACACGACCGGAGGCCACATGCCACACACCTGAGTCCAGGTGACGCCCAACACACCAACAAGAACAACACGCTGCAGCGCTGCAGGATCCAACACAAGACCTGCAAACTCTGAAGATGCCTCCAAGACTCAAAGACTCAAAGACTCAGCCTGAGCAACGCAGGGTTCATACGCATGCTGACCAATGGATTTCCAAGACTTTTAACAACATTTCTAAGACTTTTAACTACATTTCCAAGACTTTTAACCACATTTCCAAGACTTTTAACAACATTTCTAAGACTTTTCGCCAAATTCCCTGACCTTTTGCCAAATTTCCATAATTGTTTACCAAATTTCCATGACTTTAAATCAAATGTTCATGAGCAAACATTGTGTGAAATGTGTGTGTAATCAGTAAAAAGTGATCAAATGTAGTATTTAAACTAATAATGAGGATTCAAAGCATACAGTGAACCTTTTTGGAAAGATTAGGACATAAAGAATCTGAATCTGCAACAGAAGTCACAAGAAAACAAAGCATGTCCTGTTAGGGAGGAGTTTCAGCTGCCGAGGACACCAGCACTCGACCACAAACCCACCAACCCGCTGGTCCGGTTCCACCGGCCCGCTGGTCCGGTTCCACCGGCCCGCTGGTCTTCTGCGGGAGAACTCTGCCGAAATGATGACATCGTGTTTATTTTCTGGAATGTACGTCTCCAGAAGATTGGGCTTTTTTGGGGGGGATTTTTAAAATAAACTTTTCTTAGCTCCACCCAGTGAGCCTGTTACCTAAACCAGAGTGTTGCATTATGGGTAGACGTGTTACCAACGTGTTTTCAAACTGAACTAAACTTCCAAACTAAATATTTGCATCCTGCAAACGTCGCGGTTTCACTGTCGGGAGTTTCCAGTTTAAAACACGAGCAACAGGACGAGAGGAAAGACACGTCAGCTGACACCGAGAATTACTAATGTTTCATAAATCCATCAATATGAAGTCTGTCATGACGGTTTTCCCCTAAAGAACCAACAGACCCCTAAAGGACCAACAGACCCTTAAAGAACCAACAGACCCTTAAAGAATCAACAAACCCTTAAAGAACCAACAGACCCTCAAAGGATCAACAGACCCCTAAAGAACCAACAAATCCTTAAAGGACCGACAGACCCCTAAAGGACCAACAGACCCATAAAGGGCCAACAGACCCCTAAAGGACCAACAGACCCCTAAAGGGCCAACAGACCCTTAAAGAACCAACAGACCCTTAAAGAACCAATAGACCCTTAAAGGACCAACAGACCCTTAAAGAACCAACAGACCCTTAAAGAACCAACAAACCCTTAAAGGACCGACAGACCCTTAAAGGACCAACAGACCCTTAAAGAACCAACAGACCCTTAAAGAACCTACAGACCCTTAAAGAACCAACAGACCCTTAAAGAACCAACAGACCCTTAAAGAACCAACAGACCCTTAAAGAACCAACAAACCCTTAAAGGACCAACAGACCCTTAAAGGATTCCTAGCGGTTCCGGGTTGGCTAAAGTCACGATAACGGAAGCTGATGTCAGACTGTGTGTGTGTGTGTGTGTGTGTGTGTGTGTGTGTGTGTGTGTGTGTGTGTGTGTGTGTACTGCCGGCTGACCCCAACGCCTCAGCCGCCGCTGTTTGTCACCCTGAATGCCACAAGAGAGCTGGAATAATTTAGTCCTCCAGCCACAAAGGAGGCACAAAAGGAAAAGAGCGAGAGTGTGTGTGTGTGTGTGTGTGTGTGTGCATGTGTGCGTGTGTGTGTGTGTGTGTGTGTGTGTGTGTGTGTGTGTGTCGGGGGCGGTGGGAAGAAGTGTGTCTGGCTTGCCGTCCTTCAACAATGCAGCTGCCTCACAATCTGTCCTCCCTGTATTGTTCTCACGGCCGGGCAGCGAGCACAGACGGAGGCCGGGCTCTTTAAACCCACTGACCCCCCCGCACACACACACACACACACACACACACACACACACACACACACACACACACACACACGCACACTCGCTGGTTTCCAGACGAGTCAGCAGAACCGGCGGTGACGCAGCAGGTGTGAGTCAGGTTCTGCTGTGAGATCAAACACGTCCACACCATGTTATTAATAATGTTATTAATAATGTTAATAATAATGTTATTAATATTGATACCAGTGAAGTGATATTGGGTTTGCAGCTGCTGCAGATTATTAAACGCGTTCACAGATTAAATCTGGAGCATGCAACTCTTGATGTGAGGAGGACGAGACGTTCAATGATGCAAAGGAACAGAAGCAGCAGCAGCTTGAAGCGTGAACGTATTCATGATGCGCTTCAAGAGCTCCTGGATGTCACTCATGACAACGGAGTGACATGAATGTACTGATTATTATCCTGACATTCATGTACAGATACATCATGTACATCATGTACTGATACATCATGTACATCATGTACTGATACATTCATGTACAGATACATCATGTACATCATGTACTGGTACATTCATGTACAGATACATCATGTACATCATGTACTGATTATTATCCTGACATTCATGTACAGATACATCATGTACATCATGTACTGATACATTCATGTACAGATACATCATGTACAGATACACTCATGTACATCATGTACAGATACATTCATGTACAGATACATCATGTACAGATATTAATATCTGTACATTTAGGAAAGTTTACCCAAAAAGGAATTGTGTCAGAAGAAAGTACAGAAAATATTGTGCACGTGTAAAGTAGAGCTGCACAGATGATGTACTTTGTATACATGTTGTGTACTTTATGTACATGTGTTGTGTACTTTATATAAAAAGCTCTTCACAGGTAACTGAGATTCTCTTGAACCCGTCAGCGTCGCAGATAAAGAAATAGCATAAATATAAATATAGTATAGATATAAATATAAATATAATATATATAGTATAGATAGGGATATAGTATACGTTTAGATATTAGTATAGATATAGATATAAATATAAATATGATACAAATAACTTTATCTAGCATCATTATCGTAAGTGTGTGTGTGTGTGTGTGTGTGTGTGTGTGTGTGTGTGTGTGTGTGTGTGTGTGTGTGTGCTCGGTGGGGGTTTGTGCAGCAGATGCTGCAGCCTCCACCTCAGTGACCCAGCTGGCTGTCCTGTGTGTGTCTGTGTGTGTCTCTGTGTGTCTCTGTGTGTGTCTGTGTGTGTCTGTGTGTGTCTGTGTGTGTCAGGATGCAGGGCTCGCCCCCCTGGGGGGCACGGAGGCCCGGGCTCCCCCGAGGCCGGACCCTGACCGGCCCCTCGGGGCCGCCGCTCGGCCGCCATTCGCTGTGCCGCAGCCGGCAGCGAGCCGGTCTGCCCCACCAGAGACCGGCTGGAGGAGGGGGGGGGGGGGGGCAGGAGGGAGGGAGGGTGGGGGGGCAACAGATGCCTGCTGAAGCCACAGGGGACCTCCCTGAAAGCATCTTCCTCCTCCTCCTCCTCCTCCTCCAACCCCCCTCGCCCTGCAACTGGTGGTGTCCATATTCATCCGCAGTGACACATATCAGCACTGTGGGTCATGTGACCCGCCGGGGTCGCGGGCGTGGCTCTCACTTTCACCTCTGAGCCGCGCAGACGCTCGGGGCGTCTGGTGCCCGTCGGCCAGATGCAGCAGCCGGCGCGTCGTGGTTTCCAGTCCCGACGGCGATGTCTTTAAGGATGAATCAGCAGCAGGGCTGAGCCGTGCTGGCAGCGCTGCAGAGGAACCCAGAGGAGTTCCCCGAGAGGAAACACCAGAGGAAACACCAGAGGAAACACCAGAGGAAACACCAGAGGAAACACCAGAGGAAACACCAGAGGAAACACCTCACACCAGAGCAGTCGCACACATCTCCATGCCAGTCCTTCTGGTTGTTGCTGGGACGTGAAGGTGCAAGCCGTGGACGGACATTGCTAACCGCTGCTAGCGAGGCTAAAACAAGCTGTTCTCTCAGTGACATTGTGTACGTGTAAAACATGTAAGTCAACAGAACACAATCATTGCTACTTTGTAACTTTGAGTTTCTTCGTCCGGCTAACTCTCTCTCTCTCTCTAAAAACAAGATATTTTATGATAAAACAGTCTTTTTAATATTCCTTCACATGCAAAAGTGGAGGCTAAAGAAACATACTTACCACACAGCCCGAGTGAAGCGGCGAGGCCGCAGAGGGAAGTCCAGAGACTCTTACTCGTCCTCTCCTGAGGTCATCACAACAGCAACGCAGTCACAGCGGCTTCAGGGAGGAACTTCCGAGTGGAGGCGCTGGTACATGAAGCCGGGGCAGAAGATGAAAAAAATCCTTTTTCGAGCAAAAAAACCCTCCGTATCCAACCTTCAGTATCCAGGATCTAAAGACTTGGAGAAAGTGAAGCTGTCAGTCCACATAAAATAAGGCCTCCTGGGTTCAGCAGCAACCCTCCAGGTTCCTCATGTTTCTGGTGGAGAAGCAGAGTGCGATGTTGAGGCTGCCGCTTCGGCCGCGCGACTGACGACAGATGGAGCGTGAGGCTTCTACCATCCTCCTCCGGGTCTGCAGCCCGACCAATACCGACGCAGAGATCTGACACACGTCTCACTTCCTTGTCTTCAGCCGGAGATTATTCTGTGCACACCCCAACCACCCGCCTCTCCACCAATAGGACGGGACAAGAAGATAAGCTTGGATATCTACACCCCCTCCAAAGCCCCCCCCCATACCCAAAACCTCACAGACACACACACACACACACACACACACACACACACACACCAGCCCGTCCGCCAGGCTTGAGCCATGAATGGACGAGAAGGCGTGAGTTGACAATGGTGGGGAGGGGGACACAAAGGAAGGCCCTCGACGGGCAGCTGCACACACACACACACACACACACACACACACGCACACACACGCACACACACGCACGCACACACACGCACACACACACAGAGTTACATGAGGAGAAAGAGAGCGAGTGAAAAAAAAGAGAAGAAAACAGGACCCAGAATTGAGCCCTGTGGAACACCTGGCCCACTGGGGGCGGCTGCCGCCTTCGACCTTTGTTTCCCGGGTGGGGGATTGGCTCGACTCAGACAATGAGACGAATTATGTTAAAAGTAGTGTGTGCGCCCAAAATGGGTGTAAGGAGTGTGTGCGTGTGTGTGTGTGTGTGTGTGTGTGTGTGTGTGTGTGTGTGTGTACATATGTCTGACGGAAAGTTAGCAGGTGGGGAAGGAAGCTGTGAAGGGAAAAAGCCTTCGAATTAACAAGAGGCAGAAAAGAAAAAGAGTAGGGAAAGAGAGAAAAGGAGGTAAAAGAAAAGAGAGCAGGGCTTTATTGGTTGGACAAAATGGCGGCGTCTTTTCAAAGGCCTCAGATTGTGTGGAGGGGTTTTACTTACCGGCTCAGAGGAGGTCAGAAACAAAGACTGGCTGCCTGTCAGGCTGGACTTAAACAGTCCCAGTTACCAGGCCATTTCACCTCCAGAAAGGAGGAGGTTTATTATTTTGCCCCGACGCTGTCAGAGGAACAAAACAGGATTTACCCTTCAGTGGAGACGAGTAAGAGCGAAGAGTGAATACAAGCCCAAACAAGCTGCCGAGGAGGGAATTAGCCCTTTTGCTATCATGCAAATATTAGTGTGAATGATAGAAGACTGGCAAGTAAACCACAGAGCATGACTGCACTGAGGGAGAGGGGCTCTTCCTTTTCACAGAGAAACATAGACTGAGAAAATGTATTATTAGATTAACGGACAGTTAACCATCACGGAGTAAATGATGTCATCCTCCAGAATCCAGGAGAACATGTGATCAGGTGACCGGTAGATCATGTGATCAGGACTTCGTGGATGTTTCTCTAGTCTCTGATCATGTGACTTTGTAAACAACCAATTAGTGTTTAGACCAGGATGAAAAGCTAGTAACGTTAGCAGCACTGCTAATGGAGAACCAACAGGAGAGCTAGTAACGTTAGCAGCACCGCTAATGGAGATGCAAAAGGAGGAGAGCTAGTAACGTTAGCAGCACCGCTAACAGAGAACCAACAGGAGAGCTAGTAACGTTAGCAGCACTGCTAATGGAGAACCAACAGGAGAGCTGAGCATCAGACGTCTTCATCAGAGATCTTCTGCAACACGCCTGAGTGATAGTTGAATAGTTCTTCCAATATGATGTAAGTTCTCACATCACAGTCGCATTAGAACCAGACCCCCCCCCCCCCCTCCTCTCCTGTGACTCAGTGACTCCTTAATGGCGGCTCAGCTGACAGGTTCCCCCTCTGGGAGCAGGCCCATGTGGACCATCTGCTGGTGGTTGCAGGGTGAACAGGTGTCCCACCGCCAGCCTGCACCGAGCCGAGGCTCTTGAACGCAGCGCGGCGTGACGCTGCTGCAGAAGTTCAGTTTAGGCTCTTGAACGCAGCGCGGTGGCGTGACGCTGCTGCAGAAGTTCAGTTTAGGCTCTTGAACGCAGCGCGGCGGCGTGACGCTGCTGCAGAAGTTCAGTTTCAAACGACTGAGGAAACACGAGCAGAACGTGAAGGCCTGGTGTTGCAGTTCAGTTTTAAACCTGAAGGTCTCTCTTACTTTTCTACAACATGTCTCTAAGTGAGTCAACTTTGATTCGATTTGAGTCCAGATTTTATTATTAATATGAAATGGATTCACAGAGTCCCAGAATTTATGATTACACAAAATGCTCAAGTGTGATGAGACAAATATGTGTAATATTTTTACATGAACAAGATTCCATAGGTCAGTTTTTTCGTTTCATTGTTAAGTTTCATTGTTACGTTTCATTGTTACGTTGTTACATTGTTCTGTTACATTGTTATATTTCAGTGTTACGTTGTCGTTACATTACATTGTTACATTGTTGCATTGTTAGGTTTCATTGTTACGTTGTGAGGTTTCATTGTCTTTTTTTCTGAGTGTTTTGTGCGTCTGTAAGCGTGACACAAGGCTGCTGTGCAACATGTGTGAAGTGTAACTGTGCATCAGACCCACCAGATAGTCACAGCCTCTCTGGTTCAGCAGCACTTTGTTCTTTCTTGATTCTCGTTCAGCAGATTGTCATCAGGTCGTCTCAGCCGAGTGACGGGAGCAGCTCACGAGCAGCAGGAGGAGAAGCTGTGGACACAATCGAGGAGCAGAGATGAACGAGAGAGTAAAGAACCACGGCCCGGCCGGGTCAACGCTCACCGAGGAACCAGGGATTAGCCTGGCCCCGAAACGAGGCCTGAGAGGAGGATGCTGGGAGAGGAAGAGGTAGTCCAGCTGCTGTACACATGCTCCTACCTATGGAGAGGGTGTGTGTGTGTGTGTGTGTGTGTGTGTGTGTGTGTGTGTGTGTGTGTGTGTGTGTGTGTGTGTGTGTGTGTGTGTGTGTGTGTGGAGGGGGATGGGACAGGGTCACACAGGACTTTGAAGACACAAAAGGTTGGCCTCAGGCCGACTGCCCTCTGGGTCACTTAAGGAGGCAGCATGACAACATGTGCACACACACACACACACACACACACACACCACCTGCTGTTCAGGCAGGCTCGTGTTGGGTGTAATGGAGATGGAGTGACTCAGCATCCACACAAAGCCGGACACACAGCTGAGATTGAGCACGTGACTCGGCCCATGAGCCTCAGCAGCAGCACGAAGCGTCTGAAACTGAACTGAAGAGCGTTTTCATCATCTGACACACACACAAACAGACACACAAACAGAAGCAGAGCTGCAGCGCTTTGGGGTTTTGATGTGCTGATAAAACCAGATGAAGGACATTTTTGTCAATTTCTTTACAAACAATTAATTAATCTAGAAAATAATCTGCAGATTAGTCGATGGTGAGAATAATCGTTCCACATTTGGAAACTGCAGAACCAAAACGACTTAAAGGTTAAACCTGCTTACGTTTAGAGTCACCAGATGACCTGTGAGCTGTAGAATCACTACAGAAACACACTCACACACACACACACACACACACACACACACACACACACACACACACACACACACAGCTCCCTGATTAAGTCATGATAGATCGTCCCCACAGGGCCTATTGAACACAGTGTGTGTGTGTGTGTGTGTGTGTGTGAGTGTGTGTGTGAGTGTGTGTGTGTGTGTGTGTGTGTGTGTGTGTGTGTGTCATAGCAAAACTCCACATTTCCATATATTCTGCTGCATGCATGTGTGTGTGTGCGCGGCCATGTGTCTGACCGGGTGCAGGTGTGTGTGTGTGTGTGTGTGTGTGTGTGTGTGTGTGTGTGTGTGTGTGTGTGTGTGTGTGTGTGTGTGTGACACCAGGGCGAGTGCCGGGTCATTGGGGTCAAAGAGGAACAAAAGAGACGCAGCAGCTCCCAGCTGCCGGGCCAAACGTCATCCAGCCCCCAACACACACACTCCTGCCTTTAAGATGGGAGCGTGCCGCTTCTGCTGACACACACACACACACACACACACACACACACACACACACACACACATTCAGACGTATTAAAGAATAGCAGCCAGATGCAGCGCAGCAGACGCTCCCTCAGATATTCAGATCTCTTCACTGACAACATTATAAAATATTTATTATAAAACACTGAAGCTGCAACATGAACGCGTTCATCAATAACCTGATCAGACACGTTCACTGTGACCACCGATAACACCACCCAGGTCTGTTCTGCTAACGTCTCTGATCCACTGCCCGACAAGACCACATGAAGAAGACATGAGGACATGAGGACATGAGGACATGAAGACATGAGGACATGAGGACAAGAAGACATGAAGACATGAAGACATGAGGACATGAAGACATGAAGACATGAAGACATGAGGACATGAAGACATGAAGACATGAGGACATGAGGACATGAAGACATGAGGACATGAGGACATGAGGACATGAGGACATGAAGACATGAAGACATGAAGACATGAGGACATGAAGACATGAAGACATGAGGACATGAAGACATGAAGACATGAAGACATGAAGACATGAGGACATGAGGACATGAAGAGATGAGGACATGAAGACATGAGGACATGAGGACATGAAGACATGAGGACATGAGGACATGAAGACATGAAGACATGAAGATATGAAGACATGAAGACATGAAGATATGAAGACATGAAGACATGAAGACATGAAGACATGAAGATATGAAGATATGAAGACATGAAGATATGAAGACATGAGGACATGAAGACATGAAGACATGAAGACATGAGGACATGAAGACATGAAGATATGAAGACATGAAGATATGAAGATATGAAGATATGAAGACATGAAGACATGAAGACATGAGGACATGAAGACATGAAGACATGAAGACATGAAGATATGAAGACATGAGGACATGAAGACATGAAGACATGAAGACATGAGGACATGAGGACATGAAGACATGAGGACATGAGGACATGAAGACATGAAGACATGAAGACATGAAGACATGAAGACATGAGGACATGAAGACATGAAGAGATGAGGACATGAGGACATGAGGACATGAAGACATGAGGACATGAAGACATGAAGACATGAAGACATAAAGACATGAAGACATGAGGACATGAGGACATGAAGACATGAAGACATGAAGACATGAGGACATGAGGACATGAGGACATGAAGACATGAAGACATGAAGACATGAGGACATGAAGACATGAGGACATGAGGACATGAAGAGATGAGGACATGAAGATATGAAGACATGAGGACATGAAGACATGAAGAAGACATGAAGATATGAGGACACGAGGACATGAAGACATGAAGACATGAGGACATGAAGACATGAGGACATGAAGACATGAGGACATGAGGACATGAAGACATGAAGACATGAGGACATGAAGACATGAGGACATGAGGACATGAGGACATGAAGAGATGAAGAGATGAAGACATGAGGACATGAGGACATGAGGACATGAAGACATGAGGACATGAGGACATGAAGACATGAGGACATGAAGACATGAGGACATGAGGACATGAAGAGATGAAGAGATGAAGACATGAGGACATGAGGACATGAGGACATGAAGACATGAGGACATGAGGACATGAAGACATGAGGACATGAGGACATGAGGACATGAAGACATGAAGACATGACATGAAGAGATGAGGACATGAAGACATGAGGACAGTCCTAAAGTCCTAAACTCTTTTAGGACTTTAGGACGTGAGGACATGAGGACACAAGAAAGACATGTTTCATCCAAACTTACCTTATTTTATGGTATTTGATCCTAACTTGTCTCATATGACTTGAATCTTGAGGTCTCATTTGATTTGATCCTCTCTTGTGATCTGCGGTGAAGATCAAAGTGTTTCAAGTGAAATCTCTTGAGCGTTCTGAAGGACTCACTCAAGGTCTGAGCCTGAAGACTAAACTATCATGTTGAGAAGCTCGTCACATGAGCACTTACTCAAATTAAACAGCGTTCTTGTGGGGAATAAAAATGTCTCCCTCTACTGGAGAGTTTCTGCAAACACACATAAGTTCATCAAACGCTTCAGAAATCATATTTATTGAGTTTAGTCCTCAAAAAGTGAATTAAACTGTTCTGTTAACAGGTAACGTTGATGAGCAACAAGTGTAATCTACATCATGTTACAATAACAACAAGGATGACACACAATTAAGCAACATATTTCTGCCATTTTGTATTAATACATTCTTAATTTTTACATTGAGAAAAACAAAACATTTTGAAGCAGCTTTTAAAATATTCAACAACACAGAAAACATAAACACACCACAGCTGCCTCTCCATGAATCACACAGGAAGTCCTCCAGCGGGGCTGCGCCAAAGGTTCTCTAAAGGTTCTACATCTCTAAAGGTTCTACATCTCTAAAGGTTCTACATCTCTAAAGGTTCTGTATCTCTAAAGGTTCTACATATCTAAAGGTTCTGTATCTCTGAAGGTTCTACATCTCTAAAGGTTCTACATCTCTGAAGGTTCTACATCTCTAAAGGTTCTGTATCTCTGAAGGTTCTGTATCTCTAAAGGTTCTACATCTCTAAAGGTTCTACATCTCTAAAGGTTCTACATATCTAAAGGTTCTACATCTCTGAAGGTTCTACATCTCTACAGGTTCTACATCTCTGAAGGTTCTACATCTCTAAAGGTTCTACATATCTAAAGGTTCTGCATCTCTGAAGGTTCTACATCTCTAAAGGTTCTACATCTCTAAAGGTTCTACATATCTAAAGGTTCTGCATCTCTGAAGGTTCTACATCTCTAAAGGTTCTACATCTCTGAAGGTTCTACATATCTAAAGGTTCTGCATCTCTGAAGGTTCTACATCTCTAAAGGTTCTACATCTCTGAAGGTTCTACATCTCTAAAGGTTCTACATATCTAAAGGTTCTACATCTCTGAAGGTTCTACATCTCTAAAGGTTCTACATATCTAAAGGTTCTACATCTCTGAAGGTTCTACATCTCTAAAGGTTCTACATCTCTGAAGGTTCTACATCTCTAAAGGTTCTACATCTCTAAAGGTTCTACACCTCTAAAGGTTCTGTATCTCTAAAGGTTCTACATCTCTAAAGGTTCTACATCTCTGAAGGTTCTACATCTCTAAAGGTTCTACCTCTCTAAAGGTTCTACCTCTCTGGAGGTTGTTGGATCTGCCACCGGGGGCAGCGGTCATGAAACCAGCAGACTGCAGGTCTGAATGAATTGAACTTGTTCCCTGCTTCTGTATCTTTAAAAAGCCTTTCATCTTTTCCCAGATGTTTGACGGAGCGGACACATCCTGTATCAATGATGATTATTGATATTTCCAGGAAGACGACTGCCTTAGCGTAGTAAAGTTGCACATGCGTCATGCTGTCGTTCCAGACGGGCAGTAAACGCAGCAGGGCTTCAAACCACAGCAGACGCTGGACAGCGTTTCGCAGGTGTGTTCGGCATCAGGTATCTGACTCTCTTCCAGAAGCGGGAGTTCCAGGCGGCGGCGCCCCGCGAGCCCTGCGGCCACCTGATGGGGGCGCTCTTGAGAATCAGGTGCTGCAGGCCGGCGGGAAGGTGTGCGTATCCCTGTGGGCCAGGGTCCCCCAGCTGGATCAGAATCACACTCATTTCCCTCTGCATCAGCGCGTGGTGGAGCCCCACCTGCAACACCATGAAGACAGTCAAGAACCTGGACCCTGGAGGTTCTGGTCGGGTCTATGTTCTCCCTGGAGAAGTTACCACGACACATGAGCCAGCTACTCTAATCGGCCAACATGCAGCAAAAAGATCTGCCTCTGACCTGGTTCCTCCGTATTTATTTTATTTCATCTACAAAGGTTCTACATCTCTAAAGGTTCTCCATCTCTAAAGGTTATGTATCTCTAAAGGTTCTACATATCTAAAGGTTCTGTATCTCTAAAGGTTCTATATCTCTAAGGTTCTGTATCTCTAAAGGTTCTCCATCTCTAATGGTTCTGTATCTCTGAAGGTTCTCCATCTCTAAAGGTTCTGCATCTCTAAAGGTTCTATATCTCTGAAGGTTCTCCATCTCTAAAGGTTCTACATCTCTAAAGGTTCTGTATCTCTAAAGGTTCTGCATCTCTATAGGTCCTGCATCTCTAAAGGTTCTGCATC
This sequence comes from Clinocottus analis, assembly GCF_023055335.1. NCBI lineage: Eukaryota > Metazoa > Chordata > Actinopteri > Perciformes > Cottidae > Clinocottus > Clinocottus analis. The sequence goes on along the minus strand of NW_027176217.1, from coordinate 294,319 downwards.
TCTAAAGGTTCTGCATCTCTAAAGGTTCTGCATCTCTAAAGCTTTCCTTCAGTAAGGACCTTTTGCGGTCAGACCCTACCTGCCAGTCGAAGCCTCCTATCTCAGAGTTCTGGGGTGACACAGAATGCTGGTCTGAGCTCTGTGACTCTGACCCTGAACCCGGGGTGAGGATGACCATCAGCCTCCTGCTCTGCTTCATGCGGTCCTCCACCAGCTCCATGCGGTCTGTGGGGTCAAAGTACTCGGATGAGAATCCCGCGGTGCCCTGAAGTCCAAAAGGACCCTCAGAACGAGGTTCATTGAACGAGGTGAATTGTTAACATGTGAATGCGTTAAATGACGACCTTCCCCGGGAACGTCGTCCCTCCCGTGGATGAAGAGTCGATATCCACACTTGTCCTCGAGGACGGAGGGCAAGACCTTGGCGAGGAACTGACAGAGCGCGTCCTCGGTGACCTTGTCCGGGCTCTGCGTTTGGTAGACCACGTAGGCGTCGAACAGCCGCCCATCTGGGAAACACAGACACATTCAAGACGCTGTCGGCTCTGTTCCGATCTCCTATGAAGCTATTTATTTGTTCCTCATGAGGTCATGATGACCTCAGGCAGCCGGGTCCCTCCACGGCCGATGTGAACCTAAATGTGAGTTAGGAAAACTCCCTTCTCACTGTCTCACAAACAATTCGCCTCTGGTTAGACGCTCCGTCTGACTCATGGTCCCCCAGGCAACAATACTTAATAAATACGTCGTTGCTTATTAAGCCTGTCAGGTTGTTTGTTGTCAGCAGAGATCGGTGGAGTTGAACGAGTGCAGCCTGCTGGGAAGGTCATTGACTTTCATTCTTTTTCTACTGATGGAAAGAAAGGAACTCAACATTCACAAACATGTCCTCTAAGTGCAGCCCTGCATGCAGGACGACAGAGAGTCTGACACGCAAACACACATGCATGTTTACTTTAGTGCAGAGAAGAAGTACGGTGGCCCGGAGAGGTCAACGCACTGCAAGAAATCATGCAAAGATATTCAGATATCAGAGCAATAATATGCAAAAAGCTAACGCCAGGTGAACAGCAGAAGTCTATGCTTCATGTGTTAAAGCTGCATTCTCTCTCCTGACCACCAGGGGGCGACTCCTCTGGTTGTATAGAAGTCTATGCTTCATGTGTTGAAGCTGCATTCTCTCTCCTGACCACCAGGGGGCGACTCCTCTGGTTGTATAGAAGTCTATGCTTCATGTGTTAAAGCTGCATTCTCTCTCCTGACCACCAAGGGGCGACTCCTCTGGTTGTATAGAAGTCTATGCTTCATGTGTTAGAGCTGCATTCTCTCTCCTGACCACCAGGGGGCGACTCCTCTGGTTGTATAGAAGTCTATGCTTCATGTGTTAAAGCTGCATTCTCTCTCCTGACCACCAGGGGGCGACTCCTCTGGTTGTATAGAAGTCTACGCTTCATGTGTTAAAGCTGCATTCTCTCTCCTGACCACCAGGGGGCGACTCCTCTGGTTGTATAGAAGTCTATATAAGTGACTCTACTTCTCTCTTGATGTATTCCCTCAGTAAACATTGTAAACATGAGTTTATGTCTCAATCTCTAGTTTCTAGTCTTCTTCTATACAGCCGGATGTTCATCGAGTACATTATGGTCTGTTAGAGTCAAACAGACCATGAAGCAGGCGATGCTTTAGGGGCGGGGCTACCAGGTGATTGACAGCTCTCTTCGCGGCGTTGACCTTACCTCTATCGCAGCGGCTGAGAGGGAAGCAGGCTCTGAAGAAGAGAAGGAGGTCGATGGCGAAGCACTTGACCAGCGCGGCGGCGAACACACACAAACACAACACACACACGCCGCCGAGCAGCAGCGGGACGATTGATTCTGGAAAAACAAACGCAATGTCTGTGACACTGAGAGCGACTCATTCAATCAACGGGTATTGCCGCCTGATACCGTCCCGCTCGTCGCTCACCTCTCCGCTTCAGGGTCAAGAAGCTGGACCGGGACGTGTCTATGCCCTGGCCTCTGCATTCAAACGTGGCGTTGAAGTCCTCGGCGGACACTTTGTCGATGGTCAGGATCGCGGTGGAGACGGTTTTGCTTGAGGGGCTCTGGTTGACTCTGACCGGGAGGAGAGTTGGTCCATGAAGGAAAAGATCGTCAGGGGGTAAAGAGACTGAAGTGATTCATTGCAGACGACCAATCGGTGAAGACGTGGAGCTCACGTTTCCGTGGCGACGCTGTATCTGTCGATGCCGTCGGCCTCGACGCCGTCGACCCACCAGCCGGCGTCGCACTCGTACCTCACGTTGATCCCACAGAACACGGAGCAAGGCAGCGCGATGCCGGCGCCTGCAGGAGAGACTTCACCTGAGTCACAGCTGCAATGTTCTGAAGCGAGTCCCATGAAGGAACCCGCCCTGAGCCCAAAGAGCTCCTGGACTTTTAGTTTGTATCATCCTTTTGATTTTCAAAGAAATCTCTTGTCTGCCATATTGTGATCGATCACGGAGACGCACTAATAACACTAATAACACACCTTTACAGAAAGAATCAGAGTAACACAACGCATCCACCTGTTGTGAAGAGTTTCAGGAGCAAAACTGTGTCGTTCCGTTCAGAAATGGAAATATTATTTATTTTATGACAAAACATTGGGCGAGTTTGCCGGCGTACTGTTACTTCTGAACCGCAGAAACGTCTTCGCTAAAGCTTCACGTGTTCAACCTTTAAGGTAAACACGTGAAGGACAGTCAATAAATACTGTCATCTGGTTTTTATCTGCTGTTTGTACATCAGACTGTGAGGTTACACGAGTCTTATGCACGTTTTAATATCTCAAGTTGTTGCCACGAGCGCTTTGTCTGCAGATAATAAATATACAACGATGTTTAATGTTTAATATACAGTAAGAGTTCAGCTTTCATCAAGTTCTGTGACCAAAGATGAACAGATTTCTATTAGTTCCTCAAGTACCAACGATTCTTCTTTGAGTCAACAAAAACACAGTTCAACTCTTTCACTGAAAAGCAACAATAATCAATAATCAGTAATCCATGAGGCGTCAGTGTTCCAGTCTCTTCGTACCTTCCTCAGCCATCAGCTGCTCGTCTCCTCCAGAGATGATCACTACCTTCTGGTGAACTCCTTGATCTGCAGGAACAAGGAGCAGCAATGAGATCTGATCCGCTGATGTTTGTGAAATGTTGCATGCTGGGAGTTTTCCCAACAGTAAGATGGCCGTTTGTTGTGAAATCCACGCAGACTGCAAAAGAAATGATGGATTAATGTTTATTCTCAGTGTTTGATGTGAACGAACATCCTGATCTCTGAACCAGTCGATGATGATAAATGAAGTTGTTGCACCTGATTTACTGTCAGAACATTTCACTTCAACTCTGTGAACAGACACATGAATGTTGTCATGTTGCGCTTCTTTACCGGATACTTTGATCCAAGAAATGTCTTCACAGTATGTTTCATATCAGCCTCGTATCACATCGCAGAAACACAGAAAACTGAATGAGTGATGAAGACGAGGAAACAAAGCGACTGAGAGAGAAAGATCACAGTTTGTCTAGAAATGACAACAAAAGAAGATAAACATGCAACAACGTACTGTAACAACGTAACAACATAACAACGTACTGTAACAACGTAACAACATAACAACGTAACAACATAACAACGTACTGTAACAACGTAACAACATAACAACGTACTGTAACAACGTACTGTAACAACGTAACAACATAACAACGTACTGTAACAACGTAACAACGTAACAATGTGCTGTAACAACGTAACAACTTAATGTAACAATGTAACAACTTAACAACGTAACAATGTGTTGTAACAAAGTAACAACGTACTGTAACAACCTAACAACGTAACAATGCACTGTAACAACGTAACGTAACAATGTAACACATAGACAACATAGCACCACGACGTAGCGCCGCAACGTAGCTCCTGACTTCATCCTGAAACACAAGTAACGTTCAGCAGCGGAGCTCCTTTCACCTGACGTCCTGACGTCCTGACTGACGTCCTGACGTCCTGACGTCCTGACGTCCTGACGTCCTGACTGACGTCCTGACGTCCTGACTGACGTCCTGACGTCCTGACGTCCTGACTGACGTTCTGACGTTCTGACGTTCTGACGTTCTGACGTCCTGACGTCCTGACTAACGTCTTGACGTTCTGACGTCCTGACGTCCTGACTGACGTCCTGACGTCCTGACTTCCTGACTGACGTCCTGACGTTCTGACGTCCTGACGTCCTGACTGACGTCCTGACGTCCTGACGTCCTGACGTCCTGACGTCCTGACTTCCTGACTGACGTCCTGACTGACGTCCTGACGTCCTGACGTCCTGACGTCCTGACGTTCTGACGTCCTGACGTCCTGACTGACTTCTGAGTCGACATCAAGTGGATTCTTTGCAGAAAAGACGTTTGAGGAACGAATGTAGAGTTCACAAACCAGATTCAAGATTCAAAGCTTTATTGTTGGACACAAAGACTCAACAATACGTTGTGTTGAGGTTTTGCTTTTCTTTGATTTCCATCTAGACAAACTGAACTAACACAAAAAAGAAGCGTGACTTACTGAAACACATTGCAACACGTATATGGAATTTCATCAGGAAACATTTGTGCAAATTGTAGAGCAGATCTCAGCTGGTTCATGTTGTCATCAGTAGTTTGAGTTTGTGCAGCACATTTACATTTACAACACTTCAGAGGTTTTTATGCAGGAAGCTGACTTGGCCCTCAGGTCTCCGTGTGGCTCCACAAAGCCTCCAAATGAAACAACACAACATGTGTGCTGTTTGACACCAGGGTCGTGTTGGTCAACTAGAACGTCTACTGGGATGGAGGTCGTCATCACACCGTCACGGGGAGGTTCTCTCACAGGAGATGTTCTGCAGACATGGAAGGCTCGTCCGCACGGAGTTCTTCCCGATGAATGAGTTGATGAATAAGTTGATGAATGAGTTAATGACTGGGTTGATGAATGAGTTAATGACTGGGTTGGTGACTGGGTTGGTGACTGGGTTGATGAATGTCAAATAAATTACAGTCAGCGGTACATTTAATCAACTTTTTTGATACAAACATTTAGCTATGTTTGGTAATTATTGCACAAACCCAAAAAAGTTACACAATGTCACATTGTAGCACAACACAACAGATAAGGTGGGTAAGTGTTGCGCTACCTAGTGGCATGGAAGAGTATTTCATGAGCAGACCAGCTACTATGTTATGGCTCAGACGCTCAACAATGGAACATTATTAACAGTAACTAAATTTTAAAAAAACGGCATTGATTTAAGTGAAATTGGACATTTTCTCACACCGGACGATCCCTCGCTGTGTTGAACGTCACTGCTCTACATGAACAGTGCATACGTCAACAAAAGCACAGAATAACTGAAGCTCCTGCACATTTTTGTGTGTTTGAATGTCATCTTTTAATTTCCACAATCAGGAATGAGAAGGAGCTGCATCAGATATTCGCTGTGGGATGGTCACCGTGAGCCAACGGAAGATAGTCGTCACAGAGGGATGAAGAGTCCACCAAGACGCATGTGGATGCTTGTCCTCTATAAATAGTACATGAAAACCTGAAGATGCTTCCTCACCTTCCAGTCTCAGCCACCTGGAGCCAGACGACGTGAACTCCCTGCCGCCGTGCGTCCAGCTGCAGTTGCAGGTGTAGATGCCCTCGTCGGCTCTGCTGGCCTTGTCGATCCACAGGTGGTCTTTGTCGCGGCCTTCAAGGAGTTTGGAGTCCTGCGGGAGCGGCAATTTGAAGAGGGAATTAAAGAAGGAATCCAACAAGGACGACCCCCGCCGACCTCTGACCTCCAAATCCAAGATGTCTGCTTCGTGCATTAACAGTAAAACAGTTGTAGTGACACACTGTTTATTATTAAATCAGTCACGCACACACTGCCGCTCAACTATGCTAATGCAGCTACTGTGCTGATAGCAGCTACTGTGCTAATAGCAGCTACTGTGCTAATAGCAGCTACTGTGCTGATAGCAGCTACTGTGCTAATAGCAGCTACTGTGCTGATAGCAGCTACTGTGCTAATAGCAGCTACTGTGCTAATAGCAGCTACTGTGCTGATAGCAGCTACTGTGATACTAGCAGCTACTGTGCTGATAGCAGCTACTGTGATACTAGCAGCTACTGTGCTAGTAGCAGCTACTGTGCTGATAGCAGCTACTGTGCTGATAGCAGCTACTGTGCTGATAGCAGCTACTGTGCTGATAGCAGCTACTGTGCTAATAGCAGCTACTGTGCTAATAGCAGCTACTGTGCTGATAGCAGCTACTGTGCTGATAGCAGCTACTGTGCTAATAGCAGCTACTGTGCTGATAGCAGCTACTGTGCTGATAGCAGCTACTGTGCTAATAGCAGCTACTGTGCTGATAGCAGCTGGAGCCACAGGTACCTTGCTCCAGGTGAAGCTTCCATCCAACGCTGTGCAGATGTTTCGGATGGGGTCCGGACACGGGATGTGTTTGTTCTCGTCAGAGTTCTTTATTTCTAAGAAGAGGACTTTGCTGAAATACGTCCGGTTGGCTTTGAAGACGGTAACGTTGAGGTAATACTCGTAACAGCGTCCGGATGAGGCGTGTTGCCTGGAAAGGAAAAGATCACGACCACGCAGGGTTCAAACACATCGGGATCAACGGGTTCACAGGACTTTGCCATGACTTTACACCAAATTTCAATGACTTTACACCAAATTTCAATGACTTTAAACCAAATTTCAATGACTTTAAACCAAATTTCAATGACTTTACACCAAATTTCAATGACTTTACACCAAATTTCAATGACTTTAAACCAAATTTCAATGACTTTACACTAAATTTCCATGACTTTAAACCAAATTTTCATGACTTTAAACCAAATTTCAATGACTTTAAACCAAATTTTAATGACTTTAAACCAAATTTCAATAACTTTAAACTAAATTTCCATGACTTTAAACCAAATTTCAATGACTTTAAACCAAATTTCAATGACTTTAAACCAAATTTTAATGACTTTAAACCAAATTTTAATGACTTTTAACCAAATTTCCATGAGCAGTCATGTAGTAAATTTACATGGCTTCTACTACACTTTGGGGATTTTATTTTTGAAGGTCTTTTCCAGGCCTTGAAACAACCATTTTCCAGGCCTGGTCCAGGTTCTCCATGACCGCTGCATGACGTCACACCCCCTCCGCGGTCCTCACCGTGCCGTGTAGAAGCCAGAGTCGGTGACGAGCGGGTTCAGGAGGAAGAGCGCGCCCCCGTGGTGGTGGACGCGCTCTTCTTCGTTGGTGGTGATGTTCTCCGTCTCATCCCCGATGTTCTTCCTGAACCAGGTGAACGGGTCGTCCATGTCGTCGCTCTCCAGCGCGTAGGGCACGAAGTGCAGCGCCTGCCCTTCAAGGAGCTTGTACGGCTCCACGTCAAAGCCCTCGCACCGGGGCTCGGCCGACCCTGAACACAAAGAGGAGGGGGGGGGGGGGGGGGGTGATGAAGAAGAAGATGAAGATACAAGTGACCCAGAAGATCCAGAAGAACGCGACATGTTACACTCTGACTTCACCGACCTGAACACTCTGATGTGATCATCACCGTGACCACGAGGAGGAGGAGAGACGAGCAATCCATTTTCTGAGAGAGAGAGAGAGAGAGAGAGAGAGAGAGAGAGAGAGAGAGAGAGAGACAGAGAGAGAGAGAGAGAGAGAGAGAGACAGAGAGAGACAGAGAGAGAGAGAATGATAACACATAGAATGCAAACTACTGAGTTACACAAAGTACACAACTTCAGTCTGGAGGCACAGAGATCACAAAGTGACTCGACAGCATCGACGCAACAAAAAAAATAAAAAAAATAAAACTCAAATAAAAAAAATGTAAATATAAAAAATATATTTATTTTTTTTTTTAAATTAAAAATTTTTTTTTCAATTGATGAATTGAAAAATTGAAAAAAAAAGATTAAAAAAAAAAAAAATTAATTGAAAAATAAAATAAAATGAAAAAACAAGATGGCAATTTAAGTAAAAACTTAATAAAAGCATTGAAAACAATTAAGTTTCACCAAAAGTCATTCAGCCCTTAAATAATCCTCCGTCCTGCTTTTAAAGTCTCGCATGTTTTATGAAGTAATAAACGAACTGTAAAAACATAACATGTTGTGACAAGAATGAGTCCACTTCCAACATCCTTCAAGAAAGAATGCATTCAGAATTACACCACCTTAACACAAGTAACGCCACTAAATATTGTAAAGTTCTGTTTTCTTTTCTGAAAAAAATAACCGTCAAGAAAAAGAAATGTTTCTGAACAGCTGGAAGCTTCTGGTAAAGAAACACAGACTGCAGCTCACCTGCTGGGAGCGGCAGGGCTCCACCTCACTGCTCCACCTCACTGCTCCACCTCACTGCTCCACCTCGCTGCTCCACCTCGCTGCTGCACCTCGCTGCTGCACCTCGCTGCTCCACCTCGCTGCTCCACCTCGCTGCTCCACCTCACTGCTGCACCTCGCTGCTCCACCTCGCTGCTCCACCTCGCTGCTCCACCTCGCTGCTGCACCTCGCTGCTGCACCTCGCTGCTCCACCTCGCTGCTCCACCTCGCTGCTCCACCTCACTGCTGCACCTCGCTGCTCCACCTCGCTGCTGCACCTCACTGCTCCACCTCGCTGCTGCACCTGCTTTATATCGCTCTGCTCAGCTCTGAGCTCTGCAGCGACAGAGCAGCAACACAGGAGGGAAAGGAAACACACACACACACACACACACACACACACACACACACACACCATCCCTCCTCCCCTCTCACACTTATTTCCTTCACACAAATTTCGCTGGAAAATTCCGAAGAACGTCCTCGAGTGATAGCGGCGCCCTGATTACCGAGGAAATGTAATAAAGGACGCGGTGTCAGCGGGCGGAGGGAGGCCGGCGGCCTCAGCAGTGACCTCATGAGTCCACTGCTGAGGCGTCGCTAACGAGACAACCCACGACATGCTGTGAGGCGCTGTGAGGCGCTGTGAGTCCACTCATGGGCCCCGCCCTGCTCTGCTTGTGGAACCATAAATATTTACATGACGTGTCAGCGTGAGGTCGCAGAACAAGCCCCAGCTTGTGCGCCGGCGTGTCATCGGCACGTTGACGGGTCTGAGATATCTGATCCGCCGACACGTCGCCTCTCTCTCTCTGCAGGGAGCGGGCGTCCCGCATGAAGAGATGGAGGCCGTCGCCGCTCATGAGCAACGAAACCTCAGGAAACTGGTCAGCAGGTTTTCTCCTGACCGGCCGCTTCCTGCTGCATGCAAACCATGAATGTACATAGAATATGCACATAGAATATGCACATATTCTATGCACATATTCTATGCACATATTCTATGCACATATTCTATGCGCATAGAATATGCATGGAGGCTGAGGCGCAGGACTTGGGGCGGACTCAACTCATGTTCTGGCTGTTTTGATCTGTCGGAGCATCTGTGACGTCAACCCGTCACCAGGGCGACGTGTTGCTTCTGCGAGCCACGGCCGTGGTGAGCGTGTTCAGCTTGTTCAGAGATAAGAAGACGTGCAGAGAAGTTAATGACGGTCACCAGTCTGTACTGTGTTCTGCAGGGAACCAAAGAAAACACCAGACAAGTTCCCTTAGTGCTGTCAGGAGAACCCTGCAGGGCACGGTTCTTTATAGACCTCACGTCACATTTATACCTTAAAATGTTACATTTATACCTTATAATGTTACATTTATACCTTATGATGTTACATTTATACCTTATGATGTTACATTTATACCTTATGATGTTACATTTATACCTTATGATGTTACATTTATACCTTAAATGTTACATTTATACCTTAAAATGTTACATTTATACCTTAAAATGTTACATTTATACCTTAAACGTTACATTTATACCTTATAATGTTACATTTATACCTTAAAATGTTACATTTATACCTTAAAATGTTACATTTATACCTTATGATGTTACATTTATACCTTATGATGTTACATTTATACCTTATAATGTTACATTTATACCTTATAATGTTACATTTATACCTTATGATGTTACATTTATACCTTATGATGTTACATTTATACCTTATAATGTTACATTTATACCTTATGATGTTACATTTATACCTTATGATGTTACATTTATACCTTATGATGTTACATTTATACCTTATGATGTTACATTTATACCTTATGATGTTACATTTATACCTTATGATGTTACATTTATACCTTATGATGTTACATGTATATGTTGTAACGTTACATTTATATAATGTTACATGTATATGTAGTAATATTGTGTTGTAATGTTACATGGATGTAACTGGGGCCGGGCCCTACATCCCGCTGTACGTGGGTCTTGATGCTTTCTGGTGGATGTGTTCAGTATCCATGCAGCGTGTTCTCTGCTCTCAGGACAGACTCGTCATGTTGAAGCAGCAGCTGTCACAGACTTCAAGCTTCAGCACCTTGTCTTTGTGGTGTGAATACACACCGTGTGTGTTTTATTCACTGACTGGATCCCTGCAGCTCTTTCCAAGAGAAAAGTTCATGCACAGTATTAAACTACATGCCCCCCTCCCCCCCCCAGACTTCCTCATGACGGGGGACTGAACTCAAAGCCGGAGCAAAACAATCCCAAACAGAGATTCTCACTCAGTAACTACGCTGTGAGTCAGAGAAGAGCAGCGACCCGATGACGGCAGCAGAGCTTCATGACAAGCTGCTGTTGTGTTCACAACAACAGAGACGAGTCAACACTGAGGCAGCATCCGCTTTCACAGAAGCTGCATGGACATGGCACAGGGCAGGGGATGAGGGAGGATGAGGGAGGATGAGGGAGGATGAGGGAGGATGGAGGGAGGATGAGGGGAAGGATGAGGGAGGATGAGGGGAAGGATGAGGGAGGATGAGGGGAAGGATGAGGGAGGATGAGGGGAAGGATGAGGGAGGATGAGGGGAAGGATGAGGGAGGATGAGGGAGGATGAGGGAGGATGAGGGGAAGGATGAGGGAGGATGGAGGGAGGATGGAGGGAGGGGATGAGGGAGGATGAGGGAGGATGAGGGGAAGGATGGAGGGAGGATGAGGGAGGATGAGGGAGGATGGAGGGAGGGGATGAGGGAGGATGAGGGAGGATGGAGGGAGGATGAGGGAGGATGGAGGGAGGATGAGGGAGGATGGAGGGAGGGGATGAGGGAGGATGAGGGAGGATGGAGGGAGGGGATGAGGGAGGATGAGGGAGGATGGAGGGAGGATGAGGGAGGATGGAGGGAGGATGAGGGAGGATGGAGGGAGGATGGAGGGAGGGGATGAGGGAGGATGAGGGAGGATGAGGGAGGATGGAGGGAGGATGAGGGAGGATGAGGGAGGATGAGGGAGGATGAGGGAGGATGGAGGGAGGGGATGAGGGAGGATGGAGGGAGGGGATGGGGGAGGATGAGGGAGGATGAGGGAGGATGAGGGAGGATGAGGGAGGATGAGGGAGGATGAGGGGAGGATGGAGGGAGGATGAGGGAGGATGAGGGAGGATGAGGGGAGGATGGAGGGAGGATGAGGGAGGATGAGGGAGGATGAGGGAGGATGAGGGAGGATGAGGGAGGATGAGGGGAGGATGAGGGAGGATGAGGGAGGATGAGGGAGGATGAGGGAGGATGAGGGAGGATGAGGGCAAGGAGTCCATGAGGAGAGAGATGACGATGGAGTCCAAAGGAAGTGAGTTGTGTTTGAATACTTTGTGCGGAGGAAACTCAATGTGTTTCCTGTTGGTCACAGGCGCGGCGTCGCTAACGAGATGTTGTGAGACGTTGTGAGACGTTGTGAGACGTTGTGAGACGTTGTGAGGCGTTGTGAGTCATCGTGCGGTGACTGTTGAACTTTAGTTGTTGGTCTGTCTGGTTGTGTCTCTCGGCAACACCTCACCTGCCACGAGGCCCTCAGGAGGTTCAAGACAAGCAGATTGTGTGTCAGTGTGGTCGTCCAGTCATAGCAGCAATACAGAAAGACATGAGACACACACACACACACACACACACACACACACACACAATACTGTGGAGACATTGGTTTTGACCCGTGTCTTAAATCAGCTGTAAAATACACTAAAAACAATAATCTATAATCAATGTGTTTCTCGTCTCTTGTCGACCTGTCAATCACCTTTTGGCCCCGCCCCTAAAGCGTCCCCTGCTGTATGTCTGTTTGACTCTAACAGACCATAATGCACTGAATGAACATCACGCTGTATAGAAGAAGACTGGAAACTAGAGATTGAGACATGAACTCTCACCAAGTGATGAAACAAACTGTGAGATAAATATTTATTCATAAAAAAGAGAAAAGAGTTGATCAGTGAGGAGCAGGATGCAGAGACGAGATAAGAGAGCAGCTCGATTCTCTGAAACGCTGAACAGGAAACGCTGCTGAGAGATTCACAGACTTCTGATGGAGAGCGTCCTGTTGGCCTGTGCACATGTTGACTCACTAGATGACTACAAAGAGACACACAACGACGACAAAGAGACACACAACGACTACAAAGAGACACACAACGACGACAAAGAGACACACAACGACTACAAAGAGACACACAACGACTACAAAGAGACACACAACTACAAAGAGACACACAACGACTACAAAGAGACACACAACTACAAAGAGACACACAGCGACTACCGAAAGACAAAATTACTCCAAAAAGACACAAAATAGCTCCAAAAAGATACTAAATGACTAGAAAAAGATTCTAAATGTTTACAAAGAGACACATAATGACTACAAAGAGACAAAATTACTCCAAAAAGACACAAAAGGGCTACAAAAAGACACAAAATGACCACAAAAAGATACACTATGACTACAAAGAGACACAAAACAACTAAAAAAGGATACTAAATAATTACAAAGAGACACAAAACGACTACAAAAAGATACAAAATGGTTACAAAAGACACTAAATGACTACAAAAAGACACAAAAAAGACAAATTGACTACAACGTGTCTCCGGTGGGCTCGTGTGAGTGAAAAAGGGGCGGAGTCCAGGACGTTGGGTTCTTCCATGAAACAGACTTTCCAACAGACTTTTCTCCAGAAGCAGGATGACTCAGCGTCACATATTCATATTGTTCAGTTCTCACGTCTCTGCTTCTCTTTGACAACATGGAAACATTGGTAAAGTATTCCAGGACTCCAGGCTGCACACACAGCTGCTGCCGGTTCCTGGTCACGTGAATCCAGACATGACGACAGAAACAAGACGTGTTTCAGGGACCACGTCTGGTCCCCACGTGACCCAGGAGCAAGGAAAGTCTTCCAGGAAAGAGCTCCTGAGGTAACTGAGGGTCCTTTGCTCCTTGGGTCCTTGGGTCCTTGGGTCCTTGGGTCCTTTGCTCCTGAGGGTTCATTGATCCTTAGGGTCCTTAAGTCCTTAGTCCTTAGGGTCCTTAGTCCTGAGGGTCCTTAAGTCCTTAGTCCTTAGGGTCCTTAGTCCTTAGGGTCCTTAAGTCCTTAGTCCTTAGGGTCCTTAGTCCTGAGGGTCCTTAAGTCCTTAGTCCTTAGGGTCCTTAGGGTCTTGCTTTAGAGTGTTTGCACCAGGGTGTCATGTGAGACAATAGTTCACACATGAAGACATGAAATGATGCGACCGGCATGAAAACAAAGTAAAGTGCAACTCACTGAATGACGTCCATGTTACCCAGAGAGAGAACCACCTGCAGCACCAAACCCAGACCAGATGTGTAGCTCAGTGCTGCTTTCTCCTTCGCTCTCCAGACACGATTTTACTCATTTTTACTAAGAAACCAGGAACGATAGCGACACTACAAAAGACTGCAATAACACACAAAATGACTACAAAGAGACACAAAATCATCACAAAAAGACACAAAATGAGTAAACCAGAAGTCTGCGGTCTCGAGGACGGTCTGGAGTCTAGAGGAGGGTCTAGAGGACAGTCTAGAGGACAGTCTGCGGTCTAGAGGATGGTGTGCGGTCTAGAGGACAGTCTAGAGGTCAGTCTAGAGGACGGTCTGCGGTCGCTCCACCGGCACCGGGGGCATGCGGTACCGCAGGTTCTTCCAGAAGTTCCTGTTGGAGCTCAGCCTGGTGAAGGTGTTGGTTCTGGAGCTTCTCCTCCACCTCAGAGCTCCTTGTCTCCTCCTGACGTAGCGCAGCGACTCGGGCAGGACGCTGTAGTCCACCGGCCCGCCTGCAGGGGGCACAGCGGCGGCCATCTTGATTTTAGAAATCCTGAACAGTCGAGACTTTTCTAGCTCAAGAGAGTGATGGACATTACTGCTTTCTTTACACGTATATACGTTTGTATTAGATATGATATATGATCTATATATATATCTATATATATATATATATAGATATATATATATAATACTTCTTTACCGATCTCCACCAGAATGACTTTGGGGTCGTTCTGGGTCAAAGCGTCGTGGAGGCCCACTTTCTGCTCGTAGCACAGCTGCTGCTCCTCTCCTGAAGGCGCCGAGGAGGAGGAGGAGGAAGAGGAGGAGGGGGTGGAGGAGGAGGAGTTCACCGCAGGTGACAGGATGATTATCAGTCTGCGGCATCGGCGCACCGTAGCGGCGATGACATCGTGCATCGCTGGAAGAGATTAACCACAAAACACCGAAACCCTAGTCAGTGAACATGTGAGACTTTGGAGGTAGAAAGTAAACACATGTACTATAACAGGTAGAGCTTTGAGGTACTTGTACTTCATATGTTCTTTCTACTTTAAGGTCTCCATTCAGAGGGAGGTGGTTCTTGTTTTAGTAAACTTAAGGCGACAGCTTCAGTTACTTTGTTGCCAAACTAAAACATGATGACCTCGCGTCATGGACGTGCTCTGGCTCTGGCCTCAGAGACGCTGTGTGTGTGTGTGGGGTGAGGAGCAGCGAGGCGCTCTGGAGCTTCAGGTCCTGACCTTCTCCTGGACCGTCGTCCCGCCCCCTGATGTACAGCGAGTAGCCGTGGCGACGCTCCAGCTGCTCGGGCAGCGCCTGCAGGACCGCCAGCTCGGCCGCACCCGAGCCGCCGGGCGGCAGGAAGCTCACGAAGGCGTCGTAGAGCTTCCCATCGGGAGCTGAGGGGAGGAGACAGCTGAGCAACAACAACAACAACAACAACAACAACAAGAGAGCCAGAGGCGACACAACGCACCTCCTCTGGAGAAACGACGCAGCAGCTTCCTGTGAGCCAACACCACGTCCACTCTGAAGAAGACCACGACGAAGAGCAGCAGAACAGCCAGACAGAAGGAGACGAAGAGCGCCACCGTGTTGTAGAGGAGGCTGTGGTCCACTGCAGAGAGGAGGAGGAGGAGGAGGAGGAGGAGGAGGAGGAAGAGGAGGAGGCCAGCTGTTTAAAACATTTGTAGAAACAAACTTTCCTCTTTCAGCGTCTCACGAGTCAGAATCTGTAAATATGATTTGAGTTTTATTTTACCGTCAAAAAAGCAAAAGAGACAAAGAGAGGATGACAAGGAGAATCTAGCAGGTGAGTTTATTTTTACATGACTGGCCAACACAAGAACCTTGTGTTTAAAATGCATGGAGCAGCCTCTAGTGGACAGACTGAGTAGTACAGCTACAAACATAGAAATGGACCTGACAAAACATTTGGAAAATTCATTTATCACGGCTTCCGTACATCTGAGTCGAAGAAGAAGAAGAAGAAGAAGAAGAAGAAGAAGAAGAAGAAGAAGAAGAAGAAGAAGAAGAATTACCTTGTTGAAGCCGCACAACGCCGAAAGCATGGCCAGCTGAGTTTAAGACACAGCAGTAGATCGGGACATTCAGGAACTCAGGAAGGACTTTGGAGATGGACAGAGTGGAGCGGCCGTACACCCGACCCCTTCTGGAGAAACTACAGCGGGACCAGTCAACCAGTCAATCAATCAATCAATCAGCCAATCAATCAATTAGGAACTCTGACAGGAAGCAGACACTCTGACAGGAAGCAGACACTCTGACAGGAAGCAGACACTCCAACAGGAAGCAGACACTCTGACAGGAAGCAGACACTCTGACAGGAAGCAGACACTTTAACAGGAAGCAGACACTCTGACAGGAAGCAGACACTCTGACAGGAAGCAGACACTCACACAGGAAGCAGACACTCACACAGGAAGCAGACACTCTGACAGAAAGCAGACACTCACACAGGAAGCAGACACTCTGACAGGAAGCAGACACACTGACAGGAAGCAGACACTCTGACAGGAAGCAGACACACTGACAGGAAGCAGACACTCTGACAGGAAGCAGACACTCAAACAGGAAGCAGACACTCTAACAGGAAGCAGACACTCTGACAGGAAGCAGACACTCTGACAGGAAGCAGACACTCTGACAGGAAGCAGACACTCCAACAGGAAGCAGACACTCTGACAGGAAGCAGACACTCTGACAGGAAGCAGACACTTTAACAGGAAGCAGACACTCTGACAGGAAGCAGACACTCTGACAGGAAGCAGACACTCACACAGGAAGCAGACACTCTGACAGGAAGCAGACACTCACACAGGAAGCAGACACTCTGACAGGAAGCAGACACACTGACAGGAAGCAGACACACTGACAGGAAGCAGACACTCAAACAGGAAGCAGACACTCTAACAGGAAGCAGACACTCTGACAGGAAGCAGACACTCTGACAGGAAGCAGACACACTGACAGGAAGCAGACACTCCAACAGGAAGCAGACACTCTGACAGGAAGCAGACACTCTGACAGGAAGCAGACACTCTGACAGGAAGCAGACACTCTGACAGGAAGCAGACACTCTGACAGGAAGCAGACACTCACACACTCAAGGAGACTTCCAGTTCCTGGATCTCGTCGGTGCTGTTCTCGTCCACGGTCCAGTACATCAGCGTCTCCACGTCGTCGCTGAAGCCGATGTAGGCGAAGCAGCCGAGCTCCGCCTTCCTGCCTGCAGTTATGAATATTAATATCATCTATTTGACCAGGGACAGTTCATGAATATCAACATTTCACTAAATAATAACACAGTGATTAGTGATCCCCACAGCGCAGCTCACCCTGGAGCGCCATGGACAGCAGGTCTGCGCTAGCTCGCTGTTAGCACGCAAGCTAACTAGCACTAGTGTGTGTGTGTGTGTGTGTGTGTGTGTGTGTGTGTTTCTATGACAGTGGTTAGGGTGTTACTTACCTTCTTCAACCTCCACCACTTCCTCTTGAGGGTACACCACCAGCGGCTCCACGATCACAGTTTCTGTGCTGTCTGAAGAGAGAGAACAAGCAGAGAGTAAAACACGCAACGACGCGATAACAACAATAAAAACAATGACAACAACAACAACACACTCTTGTCGACGATCAGCCGGATGCTGCGAGCAGCGGTGTACGTCCTGCCGTCCACGCTGACGTCTACCAGGCAGGTGTATTTCCCAGAATCCCCCTGTGTGGGGGCAGACAGCCGCATGGCGCCGCTGTTGGTCACGGCGAGGCGTTCCCCCGGCGGCGCCGTCAGCTGGCAGTCCTGGTGACACGACACAGAACCACACCGACGCTTTGTGACAGGACGCGAGAGGCCGAAGAACGTGAAGACGAGTTCAAACCAGGAGAATATCAGACTTTGTGTTTTCAGATTAAAGGATTATTTCTTCAAAATAGTTTAAAACATAAACTCTCATAAAGCGCTAACTGCATGTTTTTAACATGCGTGAAACAAACAAGCTGTGCCCGTATGCTAAGCTAAGCTAACCAGGGAGGTGTAAATGAAGGTGCTTTAGAACCATGCTATGCTAAGCTAAGCTAACAGGGAGGTGTAAATGAAGGTGCTTAAGAGCCATGCTGCTTCATAAGGTCATGGAAAACCTGGAAAAGTCATGGAGTCTTAAAATGTGTATTTCCAAGACTGGAAAAGTCCTTAAAGAAAATAATATTCTTATTATGTCGTAGGTGACCGTACTATATAATCAATAAGGTACTGGAGGCAGTTCTGTATCGACAATAGTGTACAGTTCAATAGTTTAACAACACCCTTAAACTGTCCGTTAGTGACCATACAGTACTGCCTTGAGTACCTTATTGCTGTAGTATGTAGTAGTATGCAACATGCAGTAGTAATCTGATGCCAGGGCAGTACACGCTCTGCTTTTGTCTTTCCATTGAAGTGTTTTGGCACGTGTACCTGCCTCGTGCAGCAGCAGGGGGCAGTGTTGCACAGCAAGAATATCTGTTTTTCAACCAGACATAAGGAATATAAACGAGGATTCACACGGTAGACGCCTCTTTGACGCGTCACCGGGCCTGTGACTGCGTTGAGTAGGTCACACAGGGGTCACACAGAGGTCACACAGAGGTCACACAGGGGTCACGCGGCCTGACGTACCTTCACCCAGCGCACGTTCCTCGTGTCGTTCAGCTTCAGGATCTCTTCCTGTTTGCAGGACAGAAACTCAGTGACTCCCACGGCGATGGACCTGTTCTCCGGCGGCTCGGGACACGCCCCCCGGGACACCGAGACGCCGAACGTCACCGAGAGGGAGCCGGTCTGGTCCCTGAGGAGGACCGAGGGGAGGCTCTATGAGGAACCTCTAAACACAACCAGACACATCATCCACCGTGTATATATATATATATATATATATATATATATATATATATATATATATATATATATATATATATATATATATATATATATATATATATATATGTTATTTTTGTTTACAAAATGTAATAATATTTAAAATAATTTTTTTAACAATTTAAATAAATAAAAATTAATTAATTAATTCAAAAGAAATTTGTAGTAACTGTGATAGGAATAAATAAATGGATTAATAAAATAATAAAATTAATGTAATTAATTATTTTATTTTTTGTAAATATTTTTAAAAAAAAACCTGCATACAAAAAATAGTTCTCTGAACTTCAAACATATATATATATATATATATATATAGATATAGATATAGATAGATATATATATATATATATATATATATATATATATATATATATATATATATATATATATATATATATATATATATATACCACTTCTTATCATTGACTTCCACTGACTGATCCTGAAGGCGGCGGTTCGATACCCGCTGCCAGAGAGAAGCAGTACCTCTTCTCACAGGTGTAGGCTCCAGCATGAGACACCTGCACAGGGAGGAACCACAGCAGCCCGTCCCGGACCTCCACGCCGGCGGGCAGCGCGCGGCCCGGCGCTCGGCTCCACGTCACGCTGGCGTGGGCGTCCACGAAGAGACAGCGCAGCAGGAAGAGGCGGCCCGCGCTCACGTGGTAGGTGTCCGTCTCCTCGCCGAGGCCTGAGGGCAGAGACCAGCTGTTTGTCTCTCACATGACCACAGCTTCAGGTCGTCATCGCCGACCCTCTGGTTGTGGGTTCAACCAGAGGGCCGGCGGTTCCATCCCCGGCTGCTCTAGCCCATGGTGACCTGACCTTGAGCAAGACACTGTATGTATAAACATACATACACACATGTATGTATTTATAATAACTAGTAATATATATAGTGAACATTTAGGGTTGAAGGAGGTGGCAGACTGGGGAGTTGTCATGTTAAACTCCAGCATGTCTTAAACCCTGTGAGGGGAAGTCATGATGACATCATGATGACATCATGATGACATCATGATGACATCATAACTCCTGTATTGACGCATGCAGGTGTTATGAAAGAAGCTTCAGTGCAATGCCTTCCTGTGTCTGCACACAGACGCCTCACAAAGACGCCTCATGTTCATGTGTTCATGTCTATAACCTCATGTTCATGTGTTCATGTCTATAACCTCATGTTCATGTGTTCATGTCTATAACCTCATGTTCATGTGTTCATGTCTATAACCTCATGTTCATGTGTTCAAGTCTATAACCTCATGTTCATGTGTTCATGTCTATAACCTCATGTTCATGTGTTCATGTCTATAACCTCATGTTCATGTGTTCATGTCTATAACCTCATGTTCATGTGTTCATGTCTATAACCTCATGTTCATGTGTTCATGTCTATAACCTCATGTTCATGTGTTCATGTCTATAACCTCATGTTCATGTGTTCATGTCTATAACCTCATGTTCATGTGTTCATGTCTATAACCTCATGTTCATGTGTTCATGTCTATAACCTCATGTTCATGTGTTCATGTCTATAACCTCATGTTCATGTGTTCATGTCTATAACCTCATGTTCATGTGTTCATGTCTATAACCTCATGTTCATGTGTTCATGTCTATAACCTCATGTTCATGTGTATTCATAAAGTCCGCTCTGAAGCTCCTTCATTGCGTAACTTCACACCTCGATAAGGGTTTCCGTGGCAACATGCTGACGCGTTGGACGCGTAGACTTCCTGCGGAGCCTGAAGGTGTTTCTGAGTGTTTGTGAGCGTTGAACACCTTTCACCCTCTGAGCTCCCTCTGCTGTGTGGAGTCATGTGACGTCACCAGGTGGAGGTGTTCGGAGGTAGAGGTTAACCTTTAGAAGGTATTAAAGTCATAAATGACATAAGTTAACCTTTAGAAGGTGTTTAGGGTCTATAATGAAATAAAGGTAGTAGTTAACCTTTAGAATACGTGTAATCTATTAACGGTTAACTGTTGACGTCTCTACTCTGGAAAAACATTTGATGTTTTCTCTCAGATTTACTGAACTTCTCCACAAAGTGTTTTTATTATTATGTTCATCTCAGATAATAATCCTCTTGTTTAATAATGGAAACATTTTCTGAAAGTGTTGCACCATTGATTCACTAGAAACAGGTTATGAACGGGTTGTTGATGGATATAAACAGTAATACATGTTATGAAAAGGTTATGAATAGTTTATAATGAGTTATAAACTGGTTATGAACCTTATGAACGTGTTACAAACAGTTCTGTATGGGTTGAGAACAGTTTAGAACAATTATAAACAGTAATAAAGGGTATAACAAGGTTATAAACCGTTATTAACAGGTTATAAACAGTAATTCACACTATAAACGGTTTATAAACAGGTTATAAACAGTAGTTCATGTTTTTAAACAGGTTATAAACAGTAATTCATGTTTTTATACAGGTTATGAACGATAATTAATGTTTTTAAACCGGTTATAAACAGGTTATAAATAGTAATTAATGTTTTTAAACAGGCTATAAACAGGTTATAAACAGTAATTCATGTTTTTAAACAGGTTATAAACAGGTTATAAACAATAATTCATGTTTTTAAACAGGTTATAAACAGGAAAAGCAGCGGAGCAGCAGGATTCGGCGCTGTGACTTTATTATTAACAGCTGGGGCATAAATATGTGTAATTCAAACGTTTTCTTTGGCCCACAGAGCCGTCATGTTCCTTCTGTCTGGAAGAATACAGAAGCTAAAAATCAAGAGTCAGCAAATAATATTTGAAGTCAACAGCGTCCGACACGACCGCGTCATGAGTTCCCCCAGCAGAACGCTTCTGTCCTGCAGGAACGATCCATCGCAGCAGAAGCTTTTACAAGAGAAGAGTAATGAAACTGAAGTACCCAAATACTCACTGTGCGCCTCAGGGGAGGCGGCAGACGGCAGCGCAGTCAGCAGCGCAGACGGCAGCGCAGACGGCAGCGCAGACGGCAGCGCAGTCAGCAGCGCAGTCAGCAGCAGGGCCGCTGCCATGGTCCTGTGGGGAGGACAGGTCACATGTCAGAGCCGGGCGTCGCTCATCATGGCTCAAGCTGTCTGCTCTGACTCTGTTGGCACATTTCCTGAAGTGTGTCTTGCACCCGGTTGACCTCACGCTCCCAGTAAAGGAAGTGAGAGCGAGACGAGGGGGCGGGGCCTAAACACTCCCAGTAAAGTCCCAGTAAAGTCCCAGTAAAGTTCTCTTGAATGCAGCGAGTAACGCTGACGCTCCTATTTTATTTTACAGATTCTCTTAAAAAAAATTCTAAATTCAGTTTTTCACATATTATTCATATGTTTATATATATATATATATATATATATATATATATATATATATATATATATATATATATATATATATATATATATATATATATATATATACATATACACACATATATATATATATGTGTATATGTATGTGTATATAAAAATAATGTATATACATATCTACACATATATATGTATATATATATATATACATATATATATATGTATATATATATATATGTATATATATATATACATATATATATATATACATATATATATGTATATATATATATACATATATATATATATATATATATACATATATATATATGTATATATATACATTCTTTATATGCATGTGTATATAAAAATAATGTATATATATACACATATATATGTACATATATACATATATATATGTATATATGTACATATATATGTGTATATATATATGTATATATACATATATATATGTATATATATACATTATTTTTATATAGACATACATATATATATATAAACATACATGTATACGTATGTGTATAAATATATATATATATACAAATATACACATACACACACATATATATGTATGTTTCTAAATATATATATATTTAGAAACATACACACAGGTATATATGTGTATACATATACATACACACATACAGATTTATTATACAGATCAAATGGAACCTTTAACTTTGTTTAGTTGCACAACCTTTTACCGGCAATCCCTGCAATCATTGCTCATTGACAGTTTCACAAATTGCTTCATTTTTTTTTTTTTAACGATTCTGTTGAACCGTAATTCAAAATAAATGTCTGACTTTCATTAGTTAATTATAAAGATTTTTATTCATTGTTACTTTTTTCAGTGACCATTGTGTAGTTTTCTTTCCTTAGCGGAAGATAGATATATATATATATATATATATATATATATATATATATATATATATATATATATATATATATATATATATATATATATATATATATGATGAATACTATAAAACAGTTGAAGGTATTTCCCAGTGTAATAATAATGATCATGAAGTCATCTTGAACTCACCAGTCAGAGAGCTGAGGCTCGGAGCAGCAGCTTGTTATGCAACAACCTTCTGAAGAGCTGCTGGTTTCCGTCCCCAGTCTCCACCTCGTCTTCCTCTCACCCTCGTCTTCCTCTAAACCTCGTCTTCCTCTCACCCTCGTCTTCCTCTCACCCTCGTCTTCCTCTAAACCTTGTCTTCCTCTCACCCTCGTCTTCCTCTAAACCTTGTCTTCCTCTCACCCTCGTCTTCCTCTCCGCCCTGCATTCAATGTTCCACTCAACAGAAGAAGAAGAAAGTCCCTCTGGGTTTGCACCGCGATGATGAATCCAGAGTTCAGCCGAGCTGAATGTAGGCCAGCAGACCTCAGAGCTTCACGGGGAACTTACAGTTGAGCAACGTGTCAATGCAACAACTTGAGACGTTTCAGACAACCCGTCTAACCCTTAAAAAACCCCAGTTTAATAATGTTGTGTTATTATAAAAGGTACGAGATGAGATGTGTAAATATCAGTCTGTATGTTTCTGGTTAAGAGGAAATGAAGATGACACAGAAAGAAATGAAAAGGTTTCAGGTACAACTATAAAAAAAATCACAAATGTTGAACATTCACGTGTTGAACATTCAACATGTGAACGTTCAACATGTGAACGTTCAACATGTGAACATTCAACATGTGAACATTCATCATGTGAACGTTCAACATGTGAACATTCTCTCTGTAAAGGTTGACTTTGATGAAGTGAAGCAGAACAAAGTTAGAAAGGGTTTAGAACAGAGAACATTCAGGTGCAACCCAATGGACCCAATAGCCCCATTGGGTCATTGGGTCCATTGGGTCCAGTGGGTCCATTGGGGCCATTGGGTCCAGTGGGTCCATTGGGGCTATTTTAATTGTTTCCCTATATTTATCTTGTATATTACTTGTGGTGTCCAATACTTCCAAAGCGTTGGGCTTTTATTCATAAAACAAGTTATGATTGACAGTTTATAGAACGATCTCTCAGTCTGCCCTCTAGTGGTGATTGTTTTTAAAGTAATACGATGGTCTTCTTCCTGAAAACAACATCTTTACTGATTGAGATGAATCTTTATTGAACGTTAACGGCCTCCTCATCGCTCGTGAATCTTCTGCAGTGATCGTCACGTTTAAACCTCAATGAAAAGATCCTATTTTGAGAAGTGATGCGTTCAAGGGCCGTCAAACTGTTGACTCTTTTAAAACAACTTCATTCAGAACATGCGTTTCACAGCCTCGTGTTGTCTGCACGACATGCTGTCACTTACACAAAGACAACAAGAGTCAAGTCTTTGAAAGCTGAGTGAAAGCAGCTGCATGTCTTGTGAAGAAAAGCAGGAATGTGAAGTCTTTAAGTGAGGAAAGACACACAACAGTCGGTTACAATGGTTTTAGCACTTTGTGTTGCCATTTTTGTGCTTTTTTATTTTCAGTACAAATTAATAAAGATAATAAAATCATATCAACATTTTCCTCCCTTGGCAGTAGCTCCATATTTCCTTATCTGTGGTTCAATAAATGTAAAATCACGTCAGTCATTTAACACAAAGTTCACAGTTTGTTTGATCTCGCTCAAGCATTTTCTTTATGTTACACATATTTACATGTTTCATATCTTACATATGTACATTGCACAGCTGCTTGCGATGCGTCCTCCCTCCTCTTCATTGTTTATTCATTTCATTTTCATTTACTTGTGAGCAGCGCTGAGGGATTAATAAAGGATTATCTTATCTTGTTGTCTTCAGCCTCCACCTTTTAGTCTGCGGTTCACATCCTGGTGCAAATTCATGAGCAAAGCATCTTCGGCCTCTTATCATCACTCACCCTCTCATGAACACATGATGAGCATGATGAGCATGATGAGCATGATGAGCATGATGTGCATGCGTGGCCCTTTTGCTATCAGAAATGTGCAAGTCATAGCTATACGTATCTAAACTTAGTTATACGTAGCTATACGTATTCAAACATAGCTAATCATAGCTAAACCTAGATAAATGTAGCTATATGTATAGCGATACGTAGCTATACGTATCTAAACTTAGTTACACGTAGCTGAACGTAGCTAAACGTAGATGAATGTAGCTAAACGTAGAAATACGTAGCGATACATAGCCATACATAGCGATACGTAGCTATACATAGCTATAACGTAGGAATACGTACATAAACGTAGCAATAGTTTGGCTAAACATAGTGATATGTAGCTAAACATAGCGATACGTAGCGATTCGTAGCTAAACGTACCGAGGCCGTGAACATGTTCATGTGTATTGGTCGTTGTGCCGTGGAGGTCTGAGGGGACCGACTCCCTTCAGGAGACGACCTCATGTCGGAGGTTTGTGCGTTTCCATTGCTCAGCGCTAGAGGTCACCGGCTTCTCCTTGGAGGTCACAGGTTGAGCAGCGCCGTGTTCTCGGGGTGCCGCGCCCTCTTGCCCCGCACCGGCATCGCATACCTCACCTCCTTCCAGAACCTGGAGGAGGGGCAGAGGGACGGCCCTCCTCTCTCCTCGTCCTCTCTCGGCCCCGCCGTGCACGACCTCCCCCCCGCCGTGCACGACCTCCACCCCGCCGTGCACGACCTCCTCGGGTTCCTCCACCAGCGCACGGCGCCCTGCTTCTTCCTCAGGTGACGCACCGACTCGGGGAAGAGGGCCAGCTGAGCCGGGGAGATCTTCTCCAGCTCCACCAGGATGACCTGCGGAGCGCAACGTCAGAACTGAACGCTGGAACTGCAACTACTTTCAGTTTGGGCCTTATCATTATTATTATCATTATCATTATTATTATTATTATTATTATTATTATTATTATATTAGGGTCCTGACAGAGTCAGTCCAGAGGACCCTATTAAAACTGATGTGTTTCCTGTTAGGTATGATTTTTATGTTTGTACATTGGACTGCTTTATGGAGGACTTGTCATCCTCCAAAGTGGACGCTTGTCAGGCCTGCTATATATAGCCGTCAAAGTACCAATAAATGTCTCTCTAGCGCCCTCTAGAAGTTGGACCGGTGACGCCCATCGCCCAGATTTACCGATTGACTTGACACACGTCCAGTTATCAAATTCATTTTTTATCAAATACATTTTTTATCACCACTTACCTTCTGGAGGGGGAGCGGCCTCCTGGAGGCTTCAGTGAGGTCTGTTCAGGTAGCCGAATGAACCCCAAATTAGTTCTAATACTTGTGTTATTTTACTGGTATCATTTTTTTTAGAATTTATTTTGTGAAAAAAAATCCCTCTTATAAGACATTTTGATCATAACTATGAACATCCAGCCTGATATGAGCATGATATGTCTCCTCGAGCCGCCGTACACGACTGTAAACGACCTCCAGAGGCGTGAGAGCTAAAGAACGCAACAACAATCACAACGAGACAAAGCCTCAGTCAAAGAACCGTGTCGTTCTGTTCAACAATATAAAAGTTATAACCGTTATGCCGAAACACCATCGGTTTGTGGCATGCTGGGTATTAAAATTTGCATACATTTGTGCTTAAGACGCTTTCTATGAAACTTCCCACGACCACGGGAGCCTGCAGAGTTGAAAAAGTCAAAGTGAGGGGGAGAAAAAAACATCTGGCCACATCGGGGTTTTTCAGCCACTAATATACAAACACAAAGATCCAACATACGTGATGAGACTCCTACACGCTTACAGGCCGCAGAGAGGAGCCTTCATGCACCTCACACCCTGTGAGGTCGACTTATTAACCATCTAGTCTTGAGGCTGTGGCGTCGAGGCCTCGGGGTTCATGTAAATACATAAACTTAACGGCAAGTTGAATGTGTTCTGTTCGGATAGAATTCCTCCCACAATGCTTTGCTGTATTTCAGCAATTTAAATGAACTTTATCAACGTTGTGGTTCAGGAGATCCTTTAGCTAACGTCACGGAGCTAAAACGGTTCCTTCAGCAGCTACAGAACCAGATTCATGAAAGATGTAGTTAAATATAATTGAACCTTATTGGATGCAGTAAACTGCAGCTGTTACCTGATCTACACATCTACACATCTACACATCTACACAATCTTCATGCAGGTGAACACAGCTTCCTGGACTTTAACCACAAAGTGCTGCACGAGCATCATGCTGACCTTGAGCGACCCCTCCAGCAGCGCTCGGTGCATCGCCGTCACGCACTCCAGCTGCTGCCGGCCGTCCAGACGCACGCCCTCGTCAATGCCGCCGCTCTCAGAGACGCCATTGTTGTTGATCTTGGAGACGTCGTTGTTGTTGTCGCTGCTCTCGGAGATGTCCTTGTTGTTGTTGTTGTTGTTGTTGCTCGCGCTGCTCGCGTGTCTCCAGCTGATGAAGGTGGAGGCGGTGTAGAGCAGCAGGAGGCGGCGGCTGGCCTGGATGTTCTCCTCCACTGAGTCCACGATGGCTGCAGGGAGGAGGCGGAGGGCGAGGAGATGAAAACATGAGCGTGACTGGAAAAGGTTTCCATCTCCTCTCACTCACTCACTCACTCACTCACTCACTCACTCACTCATCCCTTGTCACCATCTTTTTCCACAAACAGTGAGATCAGCACAACCTCTCCTGGTCCTTGAGCATGTAGTTATGAAATTAGCACAAAGCTATCCGTGTGATCGGCTAAACTAGCCGTGGACAGACAGAGAGACGCACGCTTCTGAGCGCATGATCTCCCGACACGGGCTTTCGTCTGATTGTGTGTCCTGATTTTAGCAGCTGTTCACTACGTTGTCGGTACCGAGGTGTTCGGGCTCACCCGTCCCCGGCATGCAGTCCCGGCCCGCGATGAAGAGCTTGTACCCGCAGGCCTTCTCCAGCACCTGGGGCAGCGCGTGCAGGGCGAACGCCTCCACCTGCTGGCTGAAGCCGGCGGCGCGGGAATGAGGGTACGCCACGTAGGCGTCGTACGACTTTCCATCCAGATCTGAAGACGAGGAGACAGAAGAGATCTTCAAGGGGCTCAGTAGTGGACAGAAGTCATATTATTACTTTATTTACAACATTACATTATCCTTCTGGACCCCAACACCCGCTGGAAGTATTATCATCAGATTTTCCTCTTGTCCTACGGCCTTGAACACACCACTCACTAACTAACTAACACACTAACACAACTAACACACACCTTACTGGTAGGACGTCTTACCTGTGCTTGTGTAGAGGACAGGAAACGCCGTCCTGAACCAGAGCACGATGTCGACCTTGAAGAGGTAGTAGAGGACGACGCTCATGATGAAGAGCGCCGCCACGCCGCCGAGCAGCAAGCCGACGGGGAGGAAGAGGTCGGGATCTGGAGAGGAACGGAGTGTGTAGTGAGTGTGTACCTGCAGCAGCAGGGTGTGTACTTGCAGCAGTAGAGTGTGTACTTGCAGCAGTAGAGTGTGTACCTGCAGGCAGCAGTAGAGTGTGTACCTGCAGCAGTAGAGTGTGTACTTGCAGCAGTAGAGTGTGTACCTGCAGGCAGCAGTAGAGTGTGTACTTGCAGCAGTAGAGTGTGTACCTGCTGGCAGCAGTAGAGTGTGTACCTGTAGGCAGCAGTATAGTGTGTACCTGCAGCAGTAGAGTGTGTACTTGCAGGCAGCAGTAGAGTGTGTACCTGCAGGCAGCAGTAGAGTGTGTACCTGCAGCAGGAGAGTGTGTACCTGCAGCAGTAAAGTGTGTACCTGCAGGCAGCAGTAGAGTGTGTACCTGCTGGCAGCAGTAGAGTGTGTACCTGTAGGCAGCAGTAGAGTGTGTACCTGCAGCAGTAGAGTGTGTACTTGCAGGCAGCAGTAGAGTGTGTACCTGCAGGCAGCAGTAGAGTGTGTACTTGCAGCAGTAGAGTGTGTACCTGCAGCAGTAGAGTGTGTACCTGCAGGCAGCAGTAGAGTGTGTACTTGCAGCAGTAGAGTGTGTACCTGCAGCAGTAGAGTGTGTACTTGCAGCAGTAGAGTGTGTACTTGCAGCAGTAGAGTGTGTACCTGCAGCAGTAGAGTGTGTACCTGCAGCAGTAGAGTGTGTACTTGCAGCAGTAGAGTGTGTACCTGCAGCAGTAGAGTGTGTACTTGCAGCAGTAGAGTGTGTACCTGCAGGCAGCAGTAGAGTGTGTACTTGCAGCAGTAGAGTGTGTACCTGCAGGCAGCAGTAGAGTGTGTACTTGCAGCAGTAGAGTGTGTACCTGCAGCAGTAGAGTGTGTACCTGCAGGCAGCAGTAGAGTGTGTACTTGCAGCAGTAGAGTGTGTACCTGCAGCAGTAGAGTGTGTACCTGCAGGCAGCAGTAGAGTGTGTACTTGCAGCAGTAGAGTGTGTACCTGCAGGCAGCAGAGTGAAGTAGCCCGTCACGGCCCCTCTGGAGCTCTGTGCTAGACAGGTGTAGTTGGCGTGGAAGTCCTCCTCCCTCAGCTCGGAGAACATCAGCACCCGCTCCAACAAAACGCCCGGTTCGGGGACTTCCTGCCTCTCCACCAGTCTGCGGAGGACAGGAGGTTCATTATTACGTTCTGCCCGTTGTCCCTGAACGCAGCGGGCGCAGGTGAAGGTGCGGACCTCTGCTCGGAGGTGTAGATGCGGCCGGGTGCGGTATTGAGGACGAATGAAGAGCTTCTGTCTTTCCAAGCGACGTCAACGCACGGCTTCCCGACCGACGGCACAAACACCAGGCACCGCTGGCTGAAACTGGACCCTGAACACACCACAGTTACACAACTTACACCACAAACGGTTAACTCTTTATCCTACTCGACGAACCCAGACGCAGGGTTCACACACATTGTGACCAATGGTGTCCATACTTTAAACCAAATATACATGACTTCAAACCAAATATACATGAATTCAAACCAAATATCAATGACTTTAAACCAAATATCAATGACTTCAAACCAAATATACATGAATTCAAACCAAATATACATGAATTCAAACCAAATATCAATGACTTTAAACCAAATATCAATGACTTCAAACCAAATATACATGACTTCAAACCAAATATCAATGACTTTAAACCAAATATCAATGACTTCAAACCAAATATCAATGACTTTAAACCAAATATCAATGACTTCAAACCAAATATCAATGACTTTAAACCAAATATCAATGACTTTAAACCAAATATCAATGACTTTTGAACAAATGTTCATGACTTTTATCAAACATTTTAGGACTTTTAATACATTTTTTATTACTTTTAACCAAATTTCTATGGCTTTTATTAAAAATTGTATGACTTTAAACCCAATTTGTATGACTTTTAAGGACATTTTCATGATTTTTGACCAAATTTCAATGACTCTTAACCAAATTTTCATGACGTTAAACCAAATCTAATCCAAGTCCACTATTAAACATTGTGTGAAATGTGTGTGTGAACAGTAAAAAGTGATAAAATGTAGTATTTAAACTAACAATAAGGATTCAAAGCATACAGTAAACCTTAAAAGCAGATTCATTATTTATAACTCGGCATAAATGAACGTCATGAACACATTTTTTTTTCAAGGATCTTTCCAGGCCTGGAAATAACCATTTTAAAATGCCATGATTTTTCCAGGTGTTCCATGACTGTCAGAACCCTGTAGAGACGCTGCAGACAGGACTCACCCAACTGGGCCGTCAGCTTCATGTTGGCCGGTTGGCGGATTTGTGGCGTCCCGCACCACTCAGCTGGAAAGACGTGAAGTTGAGGTTATGACAGGAAGAAACCGTGAATGAGTCGTTACTGCTGTGACCTCTGCTGTGACCTCTGCTGTGACCTCTGCTGTGACCTCTGCTGTGACCTCTGCTGTGACCTCTGCTGTGTCGAGGACAGCGTGACGCACCGATGTCCGTTCTCACCTGAGACCGACGCCTCGATGGTCTCCGACACGGATCCCTTCACGCCCCCGAGAGCGAAGGTCAGGGTGCAGGTGTAGAAGGTGTTGTCACTCAGCTCCACCACGTCGATCTTCAGTTTGGTCGTATCGAAGTAGGTGTAGCGGCCTTTCCCGTGCACGATGTGTTCACAGCCCTAAAGGAGGAGAGGATGATGATGATGAGGGTCCACAGTCACCTGGTTAAGAAGAGCAGCATGAAGTTCTTCTCCTGACCACCATCTGGTTGTATAGAAGTCTATGCTTCATGTGTTAAAGCTGCATTCTCTCTCCTGACCACCAGGGGGCGACTCCTCTGGTTGTATAGAAGTCTATGCTTCATGTGTTGAAGCTGCATTCTCTCTCCTGACCACCAGGGGGCGACTCCTCTGGTTGTATAGAAGTCTATGCTTCATGTGTTAAAGTTGCATTCTCTCTCCTGACCACCAGGGGGCGACTCTTCTGGTTGTATAGAAGTCTATGCTTCATGTGTTAAAGTTGCATTCTCTCTCCTGACCACCAGGGGGCGACTCCTCTGGTGGTATAGAAGTCTATGCTTCATGTGTTAAAGCTGCATTCTCTCTCCTGACCACCAGGGGGCGACTCCTCTGGTTGTATAGAAGTCTATGCTTCATGTGTTAAAGCTGCATTCTCTCTCCTGACCACCAGGGGGCGACTCCTCTGGTTGTATAGAAGTCTATGCTTCATGTGTTAAAGCTGCATTCTCTCTCCTGACCACCAGGGGGCGACTCCTCTGGTTGTATAGAAGTCTATGCTTCATGTGTTAAAGCTGCATTCTCTCTCCTGACCACCAGGGGGCGACTCCCCTGGTTGTATAGAAGTCTTTGCTCCCTCACCCTGTGCCACGTGATGTGGGAGGAGACGTTGTAGCTCTCCAGCTTGCTGACGTAGTCCCTCAGAGGGCAGTTCAGGACGTCGGTGACCTTGTTGGTGAGGAACTGAATGGTTTTCCTCGGCCGTCCACATTCTCCAGCGGCCGGCGGCTCCACCAGCAGCTCGGTGGCCTGCCGGTAGCACCGAGACGGAGTCCTGTTGCAAAGGAAGACGCAGAGGAGTAAATGTATTGTTCCACTCTGACTCGTCACTCAATGCAGGAACATTGACATTATTTGCAGCGTTGACAAGAGTCAGCAGCATCGTGTTGGAGGTTCAACTCCCATCAATCATACGGATCATAACATTATACATGCTGCTGGAGTTAGATGGACAAGTGGATGGAGGGATGATAGATAGATAGATAGATAGATAGATAGATAGATAGATAGATAGATAGATAGATAGATAGATAGATAGATAAGTAGATGGATGGACTTAACTAACAAAGCAGTAGCTTAAATTATGTTCACGATTCCATTTAAAATAGTTTTTTTGGCTTTGTCACTTTTAGACGACGTCATAGCCGATAATAGTAAATCCTATAATGTTGCTGTTTGGAAACAAACTGAAACATCAACAAAAAGATCCTCTAGATAGCAGGAGAGTACTCTGCTCCAGGGTTTACCAGGTGTCCCTGAATGCACCATCATACCACCCCGTGTGTGCTGACCTCAGGACGGCCACGTATTCTCCAGCGTCCTCCAGCTGCAGGTTCAGGAACCACAGCGTCGCCCCGATCGCCAGCACGCGGCCGCCCCGGCTGCTCACCTCCTGGCCGGCCGCGGGGGCGCGCCAGGTGCCGTTGGACGGGACGCTGTACCAGGTGACGTTGTACGGGACGGAGGTGAAGTCGAAGACGTCCGGAGCCAGCATGGTGCTGTTGAGCATGG
>NW_027176217.1:251628-254128 GCF_023055335.1 Clinocottus analis | reverse complement strand
GAGGCTAACAAAAGCTAACACAGGCTAACAGAGGCTAACAGAAGCTAACAGAAGCTAACACAGGCTAACAGAAGCTAACACAGGCTAACAGAAGCTAACAGAGGCTAACAGAAGTCTGCTAGTAGCTGCTGCTCTGACGAGTCAGGAAGTAATCTGAGTTCTTCTTCCCTCTGGGCTTGAAGAGGAGGAAGAGGAAGATGGAGACCACGGCCAGGAAACAGGAAGCGGCCACGGCGCCGACCAGCAGCCACGTGGAGCTGGAGTCTGAGGAAGAGGAAGAGCAGAGGAAGAGGAGGATCATTAATATTTGGGGTCGGGGTCTGAAGGGACGGGCTGTCAGTGTCTCGTCAAATGTAACGACTTTATTTGGAGTTATATAGTTTCTAGTCACTTCCTGTTGGACAGCCAATGAAAACACAGCGATTAGGTTCACCCTGCTGGTTAGTGTGTCCTACACACACACACACACACACACACACACACAAACACACACACACACACACACTCACCCTCCAGCTGCAGCCGAACGACCACTTCCTGTCGGCCTCCTCGGTTCTGAGCGACGCAGCGCAGCTCTGTCTGCTCGTCTTCATCAGTCAGCGAGACGAAGACCAGGCTCAAGTCGACGAGGCAAACGCCAGATACTCTGATTACCCTGGAGAGAGAGAGGCTTTATATACATGTGTATATACATATACATATACACATATAAATAATATAAATATATATACTACAAAGACCCATCATCACTGTTACCTCCTCCCCCCCTGCAGGCCCCGCCCATCCAGGTACCAGGACTCCATTGATTGGTTGTTGACCAGCCATGTGACCAGCGTGTGGTCCACCTCCTGGCATTCAGCGCGCACCGTGCAGGACAGCTCCAGACCCGAGCCTGCAGAGGTCAGAGGTCATGTGATTACTGTGATCATCACATGTGACATGTGGTCACGGTCTTCATCACATGTTGTATATGTTAAGGGTCTTCATCACATGTCACATGTGGTGATGGTCTTCATCACTCACCGTGTGGACTCTCTAAGACGTCTCCATCCCGTGGAGAGACGATCACAGGAGGTTGAATAACTGGAACTACAGGAGGGAAGGAAGCAAGGAAGCATGGAAGCAAGGAAGTAAGGAAGCAAGTGAGTAAAGAAGTACATGGATTTTAAAAAAAAGGTAATAAGTACATAAATAAGTGCGTCTGTAGGTAGGTAAATAAATAAGTACATAAATAAGTAGGTAAATAAATAGATATTCTATAAAGTAAAGAATAAACTCACTGTTGATCGTGCTGAAGCTGCTGCTGGTCACCTCAGGGTCAGAGGTCGTGGTGACGGGGTCGTCACCTGCACGCACACACACACACACACACACACACACACACACACACACACACACACACACACACACAGAGAGAGGAGTGAAAACACATCCAGACAAACAATGATTTATTTCATTAATAATATTAAGATGAATTAATAATATTAAAATAGATAACACAATACTTGTATTAATAATAGCATATGTAATATTAATATTGATAGCAGTGATAGTTACAGCTTCAGGCCAGCAGGGGGCAGCACACACTAATGAAACTCTGCTCATGGTTATTATGATCGTGACTCATGACTCTGGATTCACGGTGACGTCACGGCCGCTCACCGTCCACGCGCAGCACCACGGTCCTGCTCACTCTGTACTGCTGCTCACCGATGTGCGCGCGCAGCCGGCAGGTGTACACACCTGCATGCGCGCGCCGCACCGCGGGGATGAGGAGGCGCCCACCGGCCTGCAGGACGGAGCCCGCTGCAGGGGGGCCGGGGGCGTGGTCAGGGGCGTGGTCAGGGGCGGGGCCCTGGGGGGCAACACACCGATTAATTTATATTAATTATGCCTTTATAAATTATTATTTACTAAACTCTAATGTTCTCAAAGCAAGTGGGAACATTTAGGAAAGTAAGAAAAAAGATTAAAACTTTGCTCATTTAACAAGAATGAGAGAATATGATTTAAGAAACAATAAAATGTAAAGAAACAAGACAAGAAACCAGTCAAATAAAAAAATACTTTTAGTAACAAAGTATTAATATTATTATATATGTATTATTTCATCCTCTCCTTAAAATCACAGAGGGCAGACTACTGCAATAATAGTACTATAAGATAGTATATTGTAGTATAAGCTAGTATAATAGTACCATAAGCTAATATAACATTACCATAAGCTAGTTTAATGTACTGTAAGCCAGTATAATAGTATCATCAGCTAGTTTAATGTAGTATAAGCTAGTACAACAGTACCATTAGCCAGTATAAAGTACTATGGGCCAGTATAAAGTACCATGGGCCAGTATAAAGTACCATAAGCCAGTATAAAGTACCATGAGCCAGTATAAAGTACCATAGGCCAGTATAAAGTACCATGGGCCAGTATAAAGTACCATAAGCCAGTATAAAGTACTATGGGCCAGTATAAAGTACCATTAGCCAGTATAAAGTA
>NW_027176217.1:221628-246628 GCF_023055335.1 Clinocottus analis | reverse complement strand
CTGATAAAAACGTTATTTGCACGTCTACACGAAGGAAAAGTTTAAGATGCTTTAGAAACAGGAAGTGTTACAAAATCTACATAAGAGTAAATATTTAGGCCGTAGTGAAGTAGTTTTTGAATATGAGATGTGAGTTACAGCGTGTTCTGACCACAGCATGTCCTGAAGGTCAAAAGGTCAGCCTGTCATGTGCAGATGTTGCATGCTTTGGGGAATTCCTCCCTCGACACAGTTTGTTCTTCTTCAGAGGAGTTTACCTCCCAGATCCCAGCTCTACGGTACACATTGTATACAAGTACGGGTATACAAGTATACTTGTATACAAGTGTATACAAGTGTATACAAGTACGGGTCCATAGACCGTTATCAGGGTGATCTCTTCATCTCTCAGGAAGCCACAACACGCTTCATCACACTGATGAACAACAGGCCGCAGACTGAACCAGAGGAGCTCTCAGTGGTTGAGGGAGTGAACACGAGACAAACTATGGTGAGAAGTTATGCAACAGCTCTTTAACCACATGATCTTATCATAACTGGAACTTCAGGAGCCAGAAACGTGTGAGTGGTCTCATCGAGCAGCCGGAGCACCATCGTGTCGTCTGCATAGAAACACATCCTCCGTGTCTGAATGCATGAAGCCTTCGCTTCCTCTTCTGCAGAGCTCTGACACACCAACGCCGCCTGCACAACTCTGACGGCCTCGTGAGGATGGAAACATGAAGACAGCGTGTTGAAACGCGTGACGCGTGTTGTGTGTGTGTGTGTGTCGCAACACGCGTCACACACACGGGCGGCGTGACAGCTTCTGGGGAACTCTTACAGACGAGACGACACACAGGACTTTAAAATGACTCTTTTATGTTTATTCAAAGGAACAAAACAAAAAAAACCTTCAGGAGAATACAGGACTTCCTGTCACACACAGAGAGGACATAAGTTAGAGTAGCAGAGGAAGAAAAACAATAAAAAACACAACCTCACATCCTGCAGAGGACGTCGGCGTCTCCACGTCGAAGCGGCGCATGAATACCTGAAGGAACAACTGGAGTGCTCCTCATTGTTGTGTGAGAAGGTTATTGAGATGAATATCCAATTAAAACCATGAATATGAACCATAAGCGTCGTTAGTGTGGAACACTCGTCTTCATATTTAATGTCACGCGTACAGAAACTATCGTTAAGCTTTGCGACTAAAACGTAAGAACACACAATGCGTGCTGTTCTGCTCGATGCTTCAGACGCTCTCTTGGCACCTTTTCTTTCCAAATTATGAGCCAGCAAGCGACTGAGAATATTAATAATAATGACAACAGCTTCTCTTGCTTCTTCTTTTTCTTCATGAAGTCGCTGCAGCGCCTCGTCAAGGCCTTGATGCACGAGGAGACACACACACTGCTGCACACACACACTGCTGTGTGTAGTCGTGACCGTCAGGGGAACCCACACACTCTAAAGGTCAGCCTGTTGTGACCTGAGGTGCACGAATCAAACGCTCCTCTTCCTCCAGGGGAAACGTCCTGGAAAGTCTTTCACACAGACACACACACACACACACACACACACACACACGACTGAAACACGAGCCGGAAGCAGAACCAGGAGGGAACCGGGAGGGGGAACGTTCTGCGGTCCCAGTGTTCTTGTTCCCGTTCGACGAAGCCGAGATCCTCGATTTTTCCTCGTGGGATAAAATAAAAAAACCCAGAATGCCAGAAAATATGTACAGAAAATATGCTGACGTCGCGGCTCCACAACTCAGCAAATCAGAACATGAAGGATCGATACTCGTGACAGGAAACACACACGCCGCCTCACGCCGCGACCACAACGTCTACATTCTCCTCTTGGTGCATTCACACGGACATGAACACAACCTGCAGACACACAACCGTCACCGCTCTGCTCCTGAAGCCCCGCACACACACACACACACACACACACACACACACACACACACACACACACACACACACACACACACACACACACACACACACACACACACACACACACACACGCTCTCCTCTTCGTCGCTCCACTATCATCTATTATATCTGACTATTCACAGCAGTTCAACTCCCGAGATGCGGCGGCCATGTTTGACTGGCGGGGCACAAACATGGCCGCCGCCTGGAAGAACTTTTATTGTACATAGACACTTTTTATCTTCACTTAGATTCTCTTCTTCTTCTTATTTGGACCACACCCACATCTCTCCTGCACACACACACCTCTCTCCTGTAAAGC
The DNA here is from genome assembly GCF_023055335.1 of Clinocottus analis. Lineage (NCBI taxonomy): Eukaryota > Metazoa > Chordata > Actinopteri > Perciformes > Cottidae > Clinocottus > Clinocottus analis. The sequence goes on along the minus strand of NW_027176217.1, from coordinate 244,378 downwards.
GAGCACACGGTGGGTGCGTGTGCGTAAATCTTTAAAAAAAAGAAAAGGTAAAAGACATGTTTTACTCCACATAGTTACACTTATCTTCAAGGAATAATAATAGTAATAATTCAAAAAATACTGTTGTGAAATCATCCGCCTCAGCGTCTCTCCCTCCATCACCTCCACCTCCTTTTTGTTTCTTTTTTTTTAAAGCACCAGTCGAAACAACACAACACCTCAACGACACACACACACACACACACACACACACACACACACACACACACACACACATGCGCACACACACACACACACACACATCTGTCAGTCCCTCAGCCAAACAGAAGTACATGTACACACACTACTGCAGTATTAATACAACACACCGGCCCACGAGAGAGCAGGAGCTCTCTGACAGACCTGCAGGAGGTAGTACTAGTAGTAGTACTAGTCCTAGAAGTAGTACTAGTAGTGGGAGCAGTACTACCTCAAGCTGACCGACCGGAGAAGAATCTGTCTGACCCCGCCCTCTTTTCTTATATTCACATTTAATTTATCTCCACTTTCACTCATATATGCAGAAGTCATCCCTCCAGGTGTGTCAGGTGAGGGGGCGGAGTTAAAGAGCGGTGGTTTGTTCTCTCTCTCTTTTGTTGTTGTTGTTGTTGTTGTTGTTGTTGTTGTCCCAGGGCTGACGATGACATCGACGGTGGGTTCTGAGATCCAGTGTTAGCGAAGGGTGGAGGAGGAGGAGGAGGAGGAGGAGGAAGAGGAGGAAGAGGAGGAAGGACCTCTACCAGCTGAGCAGGTTGCTTCGGCCCAGAGTCATGAAGTAGACCTGGCTGGAGCCGCCGGACCGAACGGAGGCGAAGAACACCTGCAGAGGAGGACAGGTGAGGGTGATTGACAGGTGAGGGTGATTGACAGGTGAGGGTGATTGACGATTGATTAACGGGACGTTTCCTTCATAATTTACCAAATCTGTAAAACTAACAAGAGGCTATGTAACGATCAAATATTTTCTCTTGCATTATTTTCCAACATATTTCACTAAATAAAGTAAAACTAAAAGTTTTCTGTGTTTTAAAAGCGTGTCTCAGATGCCAGGGGGCGTGTCTCTGGATCAGGTGGGCGTGTCTTTGAGACCTGGGGTCTCAGCCACCAGGGGGCGTGTCTCAGCCACCAGGGGGCGTGTCTCAGCCACCAGGGTGCGTGTCTCAGCCACCAGGGGGCGTGTCTCAGCCACCAGGGGGCGTGTCTCAGCCACCAGGGGGCGTGTCTCAGCTACCAGGGGGCGTGTCTCAGCCACCAGGGGGCGTGTCTCAGCCACCAGGGGGCGTGTCTCAGCCACCAGGGGGCGTGTCTCACCTTGTCGTTCCTCTCACAGAGGAACTTGAGTCTCTGGGCTCTCTTGTGCATGAAGACCCCGTCCAGGTGGCCGGTCTCCACCGAGCGGATCTCGATGGCCTTCTCCCCCCAGCCCATGATCTGGTTGGACCGGATGTAAGCTGCGGACAGGAAGTGGAGTTAACGACGACCTCGAGGGAACGAAACGCGCAAACACGGAAACGGCCCCTCCCCCCGCTCACCCACGGAGGTGGGCATCTCGCCCCACTGCAGCACCACGTCCTTGGTGATGCGGCCGTACGTGTTGACGTACACGCCCTCGTCCTCGTAGCACACCAGCAGCTCGATGCCGTCGGTGTTGGGCAGGATGATGATGGCGTGGGACTGGATGTGGGTCTGGATCTGTGGGCACACGAGGAAAACCCCACGCCGGCTCCTTTACTGCACTCTACCTGCGAGCGTCTACGAGCAGCTCGCGGCGTTCTTTACGTGAGAAAAGAGCCCATAGTAAAGATGGCCGCCGGCTCGAACGAAGCGTCGACGTCTCTGCCATCGCGTGTTCTGAAGGTAAAGTCGCGCGTGTGTGTTGCGTGTGTCGTGGGTTCTCACGTGTGTCGGCAGGTAGATGTCGTACACGGCCCCGGAGTCCACGTCCACGGCGTGGAAGCCCTGGCTGGAGCCGTAGATGACCTTTAACCTCTGGCCCTCCTCCACGGTCAGGTCCACCAGCAGGGGCTTGTGCACCAGGTCCCCGAAAGACTGGAGAGCACACGGGTCAGAGAAACAGAGGGTCCGTTGATCCGTGGGTATCGACCCGGCAACCAACCGCTAACGAGCTACGCTAGTGGAGCCGCTCACCTTGAAGGCCATGAACTTGTGGTAGGGCTTGGGGGCCCAGGCGTAGACCTCCACCGAGTGCTTCAGGGCCAGAACCAAGAACTTGATCCGCTCATATTTCACTGGAGAACCAAAGGAAACACATGAGAACCCGACCTCATGCAGGTCCATGCTCATCCTGCCCAGCGGAGCCCATGACTCTAAAGCAAATATCCATGATTTATAAACATGGTTCAGGACGTGAATGAACACATGAATATAACACATTTATAGGACTTTTTTTTTATTTTGGGATTTCCTTTGTTTTAATCAACTGCTCCAGGTCTTCCATGAGCTCGTGAACCTGCTCGTGTGACCAGCTGACTCTTTTCTTGCTGAAATATTCAGTGACTTGTGCAGAAAAATGCAAAAACAGAAAACGCTCAAACTGCAGAATGTTTCTGTTATTTTTGGTATTTTATGATCTGGATTGATGCTGTTTTTTAAAGACAATCTTATTAAAATGTATTCATGCCATATAATATCTTAAATATTACCGTCACGGTTTTTATTGTTCTGTAAATATGAGGAGATGTATGATCTCTATTATCCACTCGTAGACATCCAGATTTCAAAATATTTTAGATCTTCCAAAGGAAGACGTTGCAGATGAAGAGTTTTATCTCTGTGAATGATGACGATGATGAAGCCACAGAGGTTTCTGCTTCATCTCTCATGGGGAAGCCCTGAACTCAACTTTCCACAAAAAGATTCAATTTGACCAATGGCAGGACTAAATGCTGGTAAAAACCTCCAGACAGGAAACCAGCTCCTGATGGAGGAGTTTCCAACAGGAAGTGCTGTCGACCGGAACCGAGGACACCGATGAGTTATTACTTAACTCAGGGCTTTCCTATACATTCACACACACACACACACACACACACACACACACACACAGACCCACCGACGTTGTAGTGCACGCAGCCCTCCAGGTCGCCCACCGTGGTCCAGCCCTGCTTCTTCTCCACTTCGGGGTCGTTGTGCAGGATCTTGTTCCTCAGCCAGGACAGGTAGTACACACGCAACTTGTTCTTCTTACCTAGTGGGGACCAGGACGCCACCAGAGTCAGAGTATATATTATATATATTATATACTTATATAGTCATATTATATACTTATATAGTCATATTATATACTTATGTAGTCATATTATATACTTATGTAGTCATATTATATACTTATGTAGTCATATTATATACTTATGTAGTCATATTATATAGTTATGTAAAGTAGTCATATTATATAGTTATGTTATGTAAAGTAGTTAGTCATAGTTTACATGTTATATAAAGTAGTTATACTCATAGTTTCTATACGTCTTCATCGCAAAAAAGTTTCGTCTGTCAGCGTCTCTCTCTCACACACACACACACGCACACACACGCACACACACGCACACACACGCACACACACGCACACACACGCACACACACACACACACACACACACACACACACACACACGCACACACACGCACACACACACACACACACACACACACACACAGCTGGAATTTACTCAACATCCGCTTGTCACAAAATGTCTGTTGGGACACACTGACGTGTGTGTGTCTGTCTGTGTCTGTCTGTACGTGTGTGTCTGTACGTGTGTGTGTGTGTGTGTGTGTGGTACATTGAGAAACAGGAGAAGTAACAGTAACAACATGGAGGCACTTTCTATCTGACACAATTTGTCGTACAATAACGAGGATGAAGTGTGTTTTTTTAAGTGAAAAAAAACGTATATTTGTATTGATCTGTATGTGTGTGTGCATGTATTTCTATGCACAAGCATCTGCATGCACGATTCTGTGCGTGTGTGTGTGTGTGTGTGTGTGTGTGTGTGTGTGTGTGTGTGTGTGTGTGTATTTCAGCCCATCTCTTTGATTCTTCATCCTCGTGGATCCTTTTGGCTGCATCAAGTGTCATAAAAACATCTTCAAAACGTCTGTGCGTGCTCTTGTGTGTGTCTCTGTGTGTGTGTCTGTGTGTGTGTGTGTGTGTACCTGATATGGTCACCAGGACGTTGAGTCCCTCCAGGACGTCCATCTGCTGGAAGCGCCGTCGGCTGATCAGAGGATAAACTTTCCCCTGACCGCTGCGATCCAACAGCATCAGACCGCTCTCTGTCCCCACCAGCAGGTTCACACCTGCACACACACACACACACACACACACACACACACACACACACACACACACACACACACACACACACACACACACACACACACACACACACACACACACACACACATCAACAACACTGAACAGCTGGAAACACAGACTCCTTTGTCTTTGCTGCCACCAAGTGGTGAAGACGTGTATGACGATATAATATTCATAAAGACAGTAGAACCCTCAGACGTTAGAACACAGTAGAACACAGTAGAGCCCTCAGCGGGTAGAACACAGTAGAACTCAGTAGAACTCAGTAGAGCCCTCAGCGGGTAGAACTCACCCCACAGAGCGGCACACAGGATCTCAGAGTTGAACCTCTTCTTGTACTTGCGGATCTCCGGCGTGTCGCTCTGCGGGCGAGTGTTCACCGGGTTCACGTTGACCACGGAGCCTTTTCGAGACGGGTCGGCCCGCAGAGCCTCGGCCAGCCGGGCGTCGTTCCCGTAGCCTGAAAGGTCAAAGGTCAAAGGTCAAAGGTCAGATCTCCATGTGCTGGTTTTAATCCCGGAGAACTTCCACCGAGCGAGTTACAGTTACAAAGTCTTCGTGGTCGTGAACCTTCTGGCGTCAGACTGAGGGTTTGTTTCCCAGCAGCCACCGGGGCGCGACTCACCGATGTTGTTGAGGGCGCTGCCGGTGGACGTGGACACCTGGAGGAGGCGTGGGTCGATGAACGGAGTGAAGGAGGAGGAGGACTTGTGTTTCTGCATGTTGTTACTGGACTGGCTCTGCAGCGAGAGGACAGAGTCAGCGGGACGCGACACCATCGCTTAGGAAGTACTAAAAACACACACTTATGATTCAATGATTCACGAGACCATGCAGTCGAACAAGCAGGCAGGTGTGTGTGTGTGTGAGGTCATGCTTGTACGGGCATTCAATCGGAGGTAAAATGATGAATACTGAGGGATAAAAAGTCAAAAACAAAGAACGGTGGAGGGAAAAAAAAAATTGACAAAAAGAACAAAAAAGGGAAACTATTTTCTTGAAGTATTTCCTGAGAAACATACTTGCCGTTGTGCCGCTAACTGCCCTGTTGGCTTTGACTGACTGTCTGCAGAGCGCGAGCATATGATGGAGCATGAAGGAATACCAGGAGGTTTAGAGGGGGAGGGGCACAGAGCTGTGATCCAGAACCACCTGGCTGTTGTGACCTCACGTCACGAAACACAGCTGAAAGTTCGTACCGGTGTTATACATAATTATTTATTTATTTATTTATATATAATTATATACATATATTTATATACATATATACATATTTTATTATTATTATTTATATATTATATTTTCTTATATAATTATTTTTTTTAAATAAAAAATTAAAGTAAAATATATATATATATATGTCTTTTTTTAATATATTTGATATATATATGTACAAAATATTAAATATATAACAAAATATATAGATATTTATACATTTTTTAATATATAGATAGTGTACCTCCTAAAGTGCAGCCCTCTGTCTCTTTGTGTTATTGCACAATAAGTGTTGTGTTACAGTCGCATGTCGTCTGCCTCCGTGTGGGTCATCAGAGAGGATTGTGGGTCACAGTAGAGGAGCATGTTGGTCCATGACGACCTCTCCTGCCTCTGTTTCCTGATGCTGCGTTCACAGCAAAAAATCCACGAAAAAAACGAAAATTTGCAAAAAATAAGAAAATTGCAGAAAAAGCGAAAATTTGTAAAATTCTCGAAAAAGCAAAAATTCTCAAAAAAAAGCAAAAATTCACGAAAAAACGAAAATTTGCACACCCCAAAAAATACTTTAAAAAATTGTAAATTTGCACCAAAAAATTGCAAAAAATAGGAAATTCATGAAAAAACGAAAATTTGCGCCCAAAAAAGTGCCCAAATTTGCAAATATGCGAAAGTTTGTTAAATTCTTGAAATAGCAAAAATTCTTGAAAAAAAAGAAAATTCTTGAAAAAAAAAAAAAAATTTCGAAAAAAAAAAAAAGTTGCGAGACAAAAAAAGTTGCATAAAAAAAATTTGCAAAAAAAAAATTCATGAAAAAAAAAAATTGCTAAAAAAAAAGAAAATTGCCAAAAAAAAGCTAGTATTTGCAAATATGCGTGAATTTGGAAAAAAGCGAAAATTCCCCAAAAATAATTTTTTGGCAACCATTTGCATTGACTTCACATGTAATCTACTCGCATGAATGATTCGTAACTCTTTCGCTGTGAACGCAGCAGACAGGAACAGTCACTCTGTCAAGGCGTCCTGGCGGGACGGGGCGACGTACCTCTATGAGGAGGCTGAGCTTCTCCAGGGGGCTCTGGGGGGACATGGTGGAGGGGCTGGCCAGGCCGGAGGAGGAGGAGGGGGAGCTGGAGGCGGAGGAGGAGGAGGGGGAGGAATGGTGGCTCTGCTGGATCAGGTCTGGGAGGTGGTGGATGCGGCCGGCAAAGCCGTTCCTGTCCGAGTGCTGCGTGGGGTGATGGTGGTTGTGGTGGTGACGGTTGTGGTGGTGGTGATGGTGGGGACTGGGGGCGAGGTGGCCTTGGCCCGGGCCCGGCGCCGAGCCGGGGCTCGGGGAAAAGCCCGCGAGCGCAAGCAGGCCGGGCGGGGTCAGGGCCGGGCCCGGGCTCGGGCGCTTCCTGCTGTCACCTGCACTCTGGAAGTAGAAAGAGGGGTAGACGGCTGAGGGCCTACACGCGGTCCTGGAGAGTTCAGGGGCGGAGCCCGCTAGAGCAAAAGGGGCGGAGCCCGCTAGAGCAAAAGGGGCGGAGCCCGCTAGAGCAAAAGGGGCGGAGCCCACTAGAGCAAAAGGGGAGGAGCCCGCTAGAGCAAAAGGGGAGGAGCTAGCTGAAGCGGAGGTCAAGCTACAGCGGCTACTCTACAGGCGGGAGGAGAAGGCTCGTTAGCGGTTCACTTCATCCTTTAATCCCCTTCAAGCCCCGCCCCGAAGGGTTTAACGTGCCACTGAATCTACTGGACACGCCATGAGTCTCCACGACGACGACCGGCCTTCTTCATGTGAGCGCCGGGCTGAAGCTCAAGTAAACAAGTAAACAAGGACACAACATGAGCGACACAAACAAAATGGAAAAACAACACTCGGGAAAACAAAATGAAGAAATATGCAACGGGAGAACTGAAAGTGTGTTTAAATGACTGTTTGTCTTGTTGTTGTTGTTGTTGTTGTTGTTGTTGCCTCTGGGCCGGTACCTGTCTGACGATCAGCGTGCCGTCTTTGCACGGCGTCGAGCCGGCGTCGCTCTCGCCTTCGTCGTGGACGATCATGGTTTTCACCGACTCCGTCTCTCCGTTACTCAGCCGGGAGGAGCTGCGGGGACGAGGAAAGCCTTATTTATAGATTAGATTAGATTTTATTATATATATATCTATACATATATAGATAGATATATATCTATATATATTTATATATATAAATATATATAGATATATATCGTTGGTAAATATGAAAATAAAAATAAGAGCCGAAGAGAAAACTCGTAAATTTCCAAAAAAGGAAAACGTACAAATTCCCGGGATTTTTTTTTAAAACTATCTTTTGAAATTAAACTACAAGATGCATGAAGAAAATATATAAATTAAAAAAAAACTGGCAAAAAAAATGTGAAAATTAAAAATTAAAATGTTAAATTTACGGGAAAAAAAAAAAGCAAGAAAAAACTTGATTATAATTAAGCTCTAATAAAATAAAACACAGGTGCTTGTTTTTTTTTTGAAAATATTCCAATTTTATCTCAGAGAATATTCAAAGAAACTCTTGTAAAGTTGTTTTTCTGGTAAATAACTGAGAATAATAAAATTATTTTGTATTGTAATTTAAGATAAATAAATCATAAATTACAAGAATATTTTTTTTGTCTCATAAAAGTTGTGACTTTAATCACAACTTTAGTACAACTAAGTTGAGATGAGTTTGACCTGCATTGTCCCCAACGAGCCACCGTCTGGTTCATGTCCAGTTCTGATGTAACTCAACTACATGCAGTCAGAACCGAGACCTCGGACACGTACACGGCTCTGGAGTCCTCCGGGCCCGAGGTGGACTCCTCGCCCGCCTCCTGGTCCACCTCTTCGTCGTCGTCTTCGTCGGTGGTGTCCGAGTCGTCGCTGGAGGACGAATAGTCCGTCACCTTGTTGGGCGGCCGGACGTCGTCCACGGCTCGCAGCTCCTTGGCCAGCGCCGTCAGGTCCTAAAGGTCACGGGGTCAAAGAGAGGAAACACGTCTCACTTCATCTCATTGGTTCACACTGTTGGAACGTCGCCCGTCCTCCTCCTCGTGCTACTCAGCGAGCCGTTAGTGAAGACGTTCAGTCAGCAGGAAACGTGACAGCTGCAGGAGAGGAAGAGGTTAACGAGGCCGGCAGCCAATGAGAAGCCAACGTGAGAGCAGCGAAAGCCCAGAGGTGAAGCCGGATGCCGTCAAGCGGCTGCAGGGAGGTTAGTGGCCGACGCTCAGAGTGATGACACGGTTATTGGATGGAAGGAAAGTAGAACAGAGAGGAAGGAAGAAGTTAATTGTTTGAGGAAGGCGGGAGTTAAAAAAGATGGCCGCCATCGGAGAGGAAGCGAAGCGGTAAAGTGCAGAAAAACCCGTCAGCCAGCGAGCTCAGTCCAGAGAGCAACCAGAGAGCCGAGGAGACAACGCCGCCATGAGGCCTCAAAGCATCACACACACACACACACGTTGGATTCTACAACAAAGCCCAAAGCGGGGACCACTACCACACACACACACACACTTCTAGATCGAGGTCTAAATCCGTCCCAGCTAGCGAGCTACACAACCAGCTAGTCGGGGCTTCGAGTCGACGCTCACCGCCGGTCTGCTCGGCCTGACCAGGTCCCGCCTCTCCTCAGGTTTTTTCCCAGCATTCTCGGGCCGCCGGAGGGGCGAGCCGTCCGATTTGGACGAGGCTGAAGGAGGCGGAGGCGAAAAGATCAGTTTATTCTAAAAAAATCCAAATGCATGTAGTCATGTTTGTGTCGCTCCGTCAGAGGACTTCACTGAGTTTCATGTTATTTTACTCCTGCATGTTGTACAGGGTTCACACATTCTGACCAATGGGTTTCCATGACTTTTAACCACATTTCCATGACTTTTAACCACATTTTCATGATCTTAAACTAAATGTGTATGACTTTAACCACATTTCCATGACTTTTAACCACATTTCTATGACTTTTAACCAAACTTTCATGATCTTAAACTAAATTTGTATGACTTTAACCACATTTTCATGACTTTTACCCAAATGTTCATGATCAAACATTGTGTGAAATGTGTGTGTGAACAGTAAAAAGTGATAAAATGTAGTATTTAAACTAACAATGAGGATTCAAAGCATACAGTAAACCTTAAATGACTCAAATGAATGAGAGACAATAGTTTGATTAAAAGAATAAACATTTATATAGATGCCTGTATGTATGCTGCTGGGGAATTTGGGGAGTTTTAGTTTTTCAAGGACTTTTCCAGGCCTAGAAATACCCATTTTAAAATTCCAGGACTCTCCCAGGTTTTCCATGGGCGTGTGAGCCCCGTGACAGCTGACTGCTCGGCGTGTGGTGGACTCACAGCGGGCCCTGAATCGCTCCCCGGAGCCGCAGTGAGAGCCGGGCTGAGAGCTGGAGTTACTGGAGCTGCTGGAGGAGCTGGAGCCCCCGCTGCCCGTGTTACTGGTCGGCCTGGGAACCAGTTTCTCCACTCGCTCCCACAGCAGCCGAGGCTCCGCCGCACTGCAGAGCCAACAAACACCGAGGGTCAGGACAGCTGGAGGCAGCGCAGAAGATGTGAGGTTGCTCCACAGCGACCGAACATTTCATAACAGTGGATCGGTTCGTTATTCTGACACGGAAACGGATATTTTGGTGGCTCATAATGTGACTAAATTATCAAAAAGTAAATTATTATAAATATGAACAGATTATTTTGTCTAACAGCCCTTCAGATTATATTTAAAGTGTACAAATATGCTAAATAAGTACTAGCACGTCCTATATGTTGTTTTTGAGATGAAGTAAAATGCAGCAGCACCTCATGAGCATCTCATGGGAGGTTGTGTGGTTTGGAAATAGAAAACTGTGAATGTGCGTGCAAACACACACACGCACACACAAACAAAAGAGGTATCACAAGGTTAGACGGCTGGAGCGCGGTTACATAAACCCTCCCACACATCCATGAACCAAGACAGCAGCCGCGCAGACAGACAGGAAGTCACTGAGTGCACCGGTTGTGCAGACACAGGCCTGTGTGTGTGTGTGTGTGTGTGTGTGTGTGTTCCATCCATCTCCAAACAATGAGACTGTTTGTTTTGAGAAAGTCTTTTTCATGTCTTTTTAATGAGACGGTTCAAACGGCAGCCTGGTGTCACTGCACAATGACTTCCTTTGACACGTCGACATCGTGGATCTTCAGTTCATCAAAGATCTCATTTGTGTCCGAGGCCTAATCTGATTCAGCGCCCGCCTTTATATTCATTTATATAAACATCTGTCTTCTCCTCTAAAGACACAACCAGCGGAGTCCCACAGGGCAGCATTCTGGGCCCAGTTAAATTACAATAATCTGGTTTATTTTTAATTTGGTGCAAATGTAACATGTAAATACTGCTTGAAAATCAAAATGTCCACCCTGATGGATGATAAATAATATGTTATATTCTAGATTTATTCATCAAAATGACCAATAATCTCACATGTAAGCTAAAAACTACAGATATGTTTTCTATCGCCTAATTTTCTTTTCAATTCCGAAGACTTTTTGTTGTTGTTGTCAGTCTAAATCATACATCATCATCATCATCATACAAATCACGGGGGTACTGTCAGTTTACCTGGCGGCGGGGCGGTGCACGGCGTGGCCGTGGTGGTGAGGCGAGTCTCGCCTTGACAACACCGGGGACCTTGACGTAGTCCTCACGGGAACCTTTTGTGATAAAGACAGCGGCCAGCTCACACGTGAACTCTCTGTGAGCAAGAACGTCTGAAAGTGCAGCGAATACATTGAAATACACAAAAACACGCTGCGACCGCCGACCATCCCGCTCAAGGCCTCGAGCTCCTTCAAGCTAGTTTAGCAAACAATGCCTGTTAAACAGAGAGACAATAGATTTATTAAACCCGCTCACAACAGCGTGGAGCTAGCGTAGCACAACACAGTCCTCAGTGGATGACGTGAGCTAACGCTTCCAGGATTCGGGATAATCCGGCTGGTGAATCGGCTAACTTGCTGTTTGCTAATTCATTTATCAGCTAAAGTCACAAAGCAACCACGAGTAGAAGCTAACTGGCTAAATTACTTTCCTCGCGAACATGAACCATGATTCTTAAAATTGTATTTTGATCAATAATGTTGATTTTAGCCAAAGAATAAATGATGTAACAGTACGAAGCAAAATTGTATAACTATTGATAGAATTAAGAGTGAAGCAAGGCCAACTATCAAAGAGGAAGCTATGCTAAGGTTAGCCAGCTAGCTGTAATCTGACGCTGGTTGCTTTGACACTTCAGCTGATAAAGGAATTTACAGATGCTAAGCTAGTTAGCATCATGGGATCAATAAACTAGAGCAACATTTGAGAAAGAAACTATACTCTACCAAGATTGTGACGTAATGACACAAAGCCGCCTGCAGTTCACCTGACGGCCACCAGGGTTTAACAACAAGCCCGTGCATATTAATTTAATCTGCTGCTAATATGGCCGAACCTTTGCCTTGAAGGACACTGAGAAAAACCAACCGCATGTTGAATCTGGACCGATCCTCCTCGAACCAGCACCACCCAAAACCCCAAAACCACCACACCCAGTCCCAGAGATTCACACGCACAACGAGCTAAAACAACACGTAGCATCCAATAACACACAGAGCTCGACACACACAGTCAGGCTGTCGTTGTGTTCATGCGTGTCAGCAGGCTTCTCCTGTGTTCACCTGGTGGACTCCAGCTACAGCGAGTCTGTGTTTCTATCCCAGGGTTCAGTTCACTGGCTCTGAGGACCAGTTCAGACGCTCCTTCTTCTGGACTCGGCCCACTTCACCGCACAGCGATGTGCTTCCTGTGCTGAGCCGAGGCCTCCAACATGCCTGCAGGCGGGAGAAGCTGCTTTCTGAACGCAGACCTCCTCCTCCTCCTCCTCCTCCTCCTCCCTCTCCCTCCTCTTCCCTCCTCCTCCTCCTCCTCCTCCTCCTCCCTCCTCTTCCCTCTTCCCTCCTCCTCCCTTCTCCCTTCTCCATCCCTCCTCCCCCTCCTCCTCCTCCTCCTCCTCCTCCTCCCTCCTCCTCCTCCTCCCTCTTCCTCTTCCTCCTCCTCCTCCTCCTCCCTCCTCTTCCTCCTCCTCCCTCCTCTTCCCTCTTCCCTCCTCCTCCCTCCTCCCTTCTCCATCCCTCCTCCCCCTCCTCCTCCTCCTCCTCCTCCTCCCTCCTCCTCCTCCTCCTCCTCCTCCCTCCTCCCTCCTCCTCCCTCCTCCCTCCTCCTCCTCCTCCTCCTCCTCCTCCTGGGTTTCTCTCGCTCTGCAGTTGTTTTTGTGGTCGTGCAGGAGAATGTGAAATGAAGTCTCTGAGGGCGAAAGCAGCGTCTCAATTTGTAGATTATAGACCTGGAAGTCCTCGTCCACAAGCAGCCAACAGGACTCCTCCAAAAATAATCTGTCTCCTTAAAATTCACCAGAGGGGCGTTCACGGACCCGTTTGGTGAATCAGACAACTAAACGTGGGCGTCTCTTCAGCTCGTGTTAAACTGAGACTTCTACATTTAACTTTGGGGACAGGAAGTGAGATAAGTCTGGTTTTAGGGTGAAACAGGCGACTTTGTGTCTATTCACACTGAGACATTCACCTTTTTGCTGCCACCTCTCCGTTCACTCAATGTGGATTTAATTCAATCCATTATTCCCCTACGTGATTGTTTTTCTTCTGCGCGACAAGAAAAGTCCAATAAATGAATTATGGACAGCAGAAAGAGGAGGAAGCTGGTAAAGTATTAAATTAAACAGTTTAACTACTGATGCCATGCAGGGCCCGGGGATTCTGGGTATCTTTCAGGAGCCGAAACTGAGAGTTTGTGGACAGAGTTTCAACTAAACAGAAGACTGGTCTCTAAAGGTTTCATCTGTGCGTCTCAACGTGATCAGTGAACACGTTTAATCTCTTGAGCATTCAGTAGCTGCTCACGCTAATCTGACGGCCTTCAGGGTTCGGACTCGCAGCTCGCGATGAAGGTGATGAAGACTTCCAGGCCAGGAGGTGTTTATGTAAATAACAAAATGATAAACCACTCAGACGTGAAGCCGGCGTCGCGTTTACTCCACCAAGAGACAGCTTCCCAACCGAAGCCCAGACTCATTTACTTATTTAAGCTGAAACATGAACCCGTCCGGGTTAATCCATGGAAGTAGAGTTTGTGTTCAACGCGACCTGATTAATCCACTTGTGACATCACAGCAAACTGTCACGGCGCTGCAGAGGCCTCTGCTGTAATTTAATCTGTGGGACACATTCAAAACAGATTGACTTCAATGAACTGGGATTATTCACACTTAGTGGGTCGAATCCCTTCACTGGGAAGATGAAGATGACGAAGACGAAGACGAGTCACCGGCTGCCAGAGAGTTATGGAAGTTTTTAATTTTATAACCAACAGCAACAATGAGTCTCTCTCCCTCTCTCTTTCTCTGAGGACAACCTGTCAATCAAAGGAGTTCATCACAGGAGATATCGTGACAGGATGAAACCACAAAGCTCTGAGTCGTTCATCTCCAGCAAGCAGAGACCTCACACGGCGTCACCTGGAGGACAGAACCTTCATGAGGGATTATGAACCACTTCAAAGGTTTTAAACGCAAACACAGAACCTCTGGAGGTCTGCAGGGACGACATCACCGGTCCAGAGGAACCAACAACCAGCAACCAGCTCAGCAACCAGATCAGCAACCAGCTCAGCAACCAGCTCAGCAACCAGCTCAGCAACCAGCTCAGCAACCAGCTCAGCAACCAGGAAGAGGAAAGGTTTCCTCCTTGAGCTCGTTAGCGTTCCCGTCATGGACATGACAGACGTCGTGTCAGGACAGGACGAGTGTTCTGGAGCCTCGAGGTCGTGAAGCTGCCAAATCATCCAGAGACATGACACCCCAAACATTCATAATCGATAAACAAAACCGCAAACTCCACAACGCAAACAGACCCGATGACATCATCGCTTTAGATTCAACCAACCAGTGGAGAGCTTTCCCTCTGAAGCGTCAGAGTGCAGAAAAACAGCGAAAATCACCTGACACACACCTGTAGTGTCACCTGACACACACCTGTAGTGTCACCTGACACACACCTGTAGTGTCACCTGACACACACAGAGTCACATGACACACACACACACACGATGTCATGTGACTGTGTGTTTACTTTGAGGAGTCTTTTGCCTCCACTAAAAAAACGACGACACAAACAGTTTTTAAGCTCCGACAAAATCCTGCAGGAGAAAAAGCGTCGGCACTGAAACTGGACCCGGATCCTGGACTCCAGCAGAACGCTGAGCTGTGGGAGCGAGGAAGAGGAGGAAGAGGAGGAGAGGAGGAAGAGGAGGAGAGGGGTTTCAGGCGTCACGGTTACCTGTGGTTCCACGGGCCGGGCGGGCGCCTCGGGCGCAGCGTTCCCGACGGGGTGGATCGACTCGGAGCGCGGCGGCACCGGCGGCACCGGCGGTTTGGGCGGCTGCTGCGGTTTGGGCTGAGCCGCCGCCTGAGGAGAACCCTGGATGTTCTTCCGGTACCGGTCGTCCGCCTGCAGGAGGACAGAGGCGGAGTTAGAGGAGGTTTGGGAGGAAGAAGACAGGTCAAGGTGAGGAGGAGGAGGAGGAGGAAGCCATTAGGGGGTGGTTAGTTTCCCGCCACACAGCGAACACAAAGCTCTCCTTCAGGTTATTGTTGCCACCATGTTGCTGCCACCATGTTGCTGCCACCATGTTGCTGCCACCATGTTGCTGCCACCATGTTGCTGCCACCATGTTGCTCCCTCAGCAGAGGCATGCACACTCATGAGGAGGATCAGTTCACACGTTAGCACACGGAGCTGCACGAAGGTCTCGCGTCGTCACGATTCACGGTGTCAATATAAATTCACGGCGAGGGAATCGAGCCCAAACAGGAAGCCGCGATCTGTAAGAGAGGTCTTCGTCCTCGTGGAGCGGTTGAGTTGTTAGAGCGAGACAGACGGAGCGGTTCTGGGATCAGTTCTAGTCACAAAGCGTCCACACCAGCAGCCAGACGACGCTCAAGCAGAGGAAGCATCCTGCAGCGAGGTTCACCTCTCTGATTGGCTCAGAGGCGGGCGCGGGGGCGGGGCCTCGGAGGTCAGCAGCGTGGGTTCTGCCGCCGGGAAGTTCTGTGGATCCACCCGGAGCGACATTGTGACTCTCAGGCTCCGGGTCGACGCCCTGAGGGACTCTGAGACCGTTCTGGTTCTGGTTCTGGTTCTGGCTCTGGCTCTGCTGCAGGGTCAGCAGGTAGGCCTGCTCCTGCTGCAGGTGGATCTGGAGCTTCTGGGCTTGGCGCTGCTCCTCAAGCTCACGCCACTTGTGCTCCTGCGTGCAGGAAGTGGGAGGAGCAAGTTCAACCAGAACAAACCGCCGCCACGACTCTTTTCATACTTCATTTCAAAAATATTCCCCCAAAAAAGCTCAACGAGCGTCACCTGCTCGCCGGCACAGCTCCAGAACCTCTGGTGACTCGTTAAGACTTTATTACATCTTTATTACAACAGGCGTACAGGACATTACGCTCAATACAGAACACCTCCTGACTCTCAACCAATCAGAACGCTTGATTTCATCCACACGTATTATAATTATATTATTAACCTGAGGAGGTTCTTTTTAAAATGCCAAGAATCAAACAAAACAAGCTGAAAGAAAAGAAGAACACTTCTGTTTCCTGGATTTAAACCATCGAACTAATAAAACTGATGTTTTTATGAGTTATGATTAGAAGGAGAAAATTAACTCGTTCATCTCAAGTTTCAGTGTTTAGATCAGCAGAAGATGAAGAACCGATGAAGAGGATGATGTGAGGGCTCATATTAGTTCATTATGCAGCTAATCTTTAGCCCCGCCCCCTCATACAGGAGCAGCATCCTCTTTGGCCCCGCCCCCTCATACAGGAGCAGCATCGCTTTGGCCCCGCCCCCTCATACAGGAGCAGCATCCTCTTTGGCCCCGCCCCCTCATACAGGAGCAGCATCGCTTTGGCCCCGCCCCCTCATACAGGAGCAGCATCGCTTTGGCCCCGCCCCCTCATACAGGAGCAGCATCCTCTTTGGCCCCGCCCCCTCATACAGGAGCAGCATCCTCTTCAGCCTCTCTTCCAGCTGGGTGATGACATCACCGTCACTGAGAGCCTCTTGAACACCAGACTTCTCTCTCGCTCATAACGGTCGGACTGGACCGCTGGCGGCTCCCTGACGGCCCCCTCGGGGTCCACAAGCCTCGAGTTGGTCCCCCGAACCAACTCAATGAGGGGAAAGTGTGTAACGGAGGACAATAAGAACCCGCGCTGTGAAGTTTGACAACCCGGCAGCGCGGGAACATTAAATAACTCCTGATGGAACACACAGGGAGGAAAGAGAAGAAGCCTTCAGGAAGGACAGAGGGAAGGAAGCTAAGCTAGGAGGCGACTCGCTCCCTTCACTCACCAGCAGCATGGCCTGCTCGTGCAGCAGCTGCTGCTGCAGGATCTCCAGGTGCCGCTGCTCCTCCTCCAGCTGACGGCGGATGTACTCCTGTCAATCAAACACAGAGCCCGCCCCCGTCTTCAGTTCAAAAGAGTCTTAAAACTTCTTAAAAACCCTGGAAGCCCTCGTGACGCCGATCAGCTGCTTCTGTGTGAGCTCACGCTGCGTTCAAGGACCAATGAGAACGCAGGATTTGGAGCTACTGACGGTCTGAGGGGACGTGGGACTCTGCGTGCGTGAAGATACTAAAAGAGTATTTTAAACCGCAGCCCTCTCTCAAGAGTTACACTATTTTACATTTGAATGACTTTAATGAGCTCGTGCTGGTGGAGATGTGAAGGTGACGTTTTTAAACGCGCTCATGGAACGCAGCGCGGCGCTGAAGAGGTTCTAAAGTAAACGCTGCGTCTCATCTGCACGCGCAGCGCCGGCCTCATGGGGGCGCTGTGCAGAACGGGCCAACAAACACACACGCGTGGCAACAATAAACAGCATAATATATATTAATTATCTAATTTAAGGAACACTTCACGAGCCTCAGGCTTCCGGTAAACTGCGACAGGAAGAAGTTTAAGCTGATTTTATGAATATCGCTCATTGTTTACCACGGCAACGAGTAAATAAACTAAACGTGTAAACAATATTTTAATGGTTTCACTTCTGGAGTTAGAAACTAAAGTATGTGTTCACAAATCAGAGCTGAGACGTTATGGAGCGTTGACAGACACATGTTCATGACCCACCTGCTCCCGGTCCGCCCTCCTCTTCTCCTCCTCCGCTCTTCGGCGCTCCTCTTCCTCTTTGCGGCGGCGCTCCATCTCCTCCACCCTCCTCTTCTCCTCCTGCTCGCGGCGCCGCTGCTCGCGCTCCTGCTGCCGCCGCATCTCACGCTCACGCCGTTGTTGCTGCGGCAGATGATCAGATATATGATGATGTATGACTTCATATATTATTATATATTACTTTATATATTACTTTATATATTATTATATATTACTTTATATATTACTTTATATATTATTATATATTACTTTATATTTTATATTATATATTATTATATATTACTTTATATATTATATTATATTATTATATATTACATTATATATTATATTATATATTACTTTATATTTTATATTATATTATTATATATTACTTTATATATTATATTATATTATTATATATTACATTATATATGACATCATATATTATATTATTGTAGCACAACTTTAATCAAGTCCGTTTATCCATTTTTTTGTGCAAAAATGTAAAAAAATAAATAAAAAAAGTCAAAAAGTTCAAAACGTTGTGTATTTAAATAAATAAAATCCTTTTTGACAACAGACGTCCTCCTGAGTGTTTCACACTCTGCACATGACTTTGTCCCTGAAGGCCACCGTAGGACGTTCTGCCTCCTCGCCACTAGAGGGCCGAGTCCTACAACATCCTTCATGACCACCAGAAGAAGATTATTATAATATAATTATTATTCTCCTGTGAACACGCGGCGCTGACGAGGTGAGACGATGTCTGGGTAACATGTTAAGATCCTAATATCTTAATATTTTAATATCTTAATATCTTGAGTCTGACGGGCAGTTCTCTAAACGCTCGACTCTTCTTCTGGTTTCTGTCCGTCAGCGACGTGAAGCTGCAGGAACACTATATATATATATCTATATATATAGATATATATATCTATATCTATATATATATATATATATATATATATATATATAGATATATAGATATAGATATATATATATATATATATATATATCTATATATATATATATATAGACAGACTTTAGGGCCTCACTGAAGGTCTGAAAGCCACTGATATCTATATTTAAATATATATAAATATAAATGCATATAAAACCTTTTACCACCTGTTGTTGTTGTTGTTGTTGTTGTTGTTGTTGTTTGTCCTTGTAACAGGTTGAACTGGTTATATTAATTATTAAGTAAATAAAGGCGCTCTGCGCTCATGGTTGGAGAGGCCCGGTGGTTGGAGTCCTGCTCACCTCCTCCAGCCGCCGCCGCTGCTCCTTCTGCTGCTCGATGCGCTTCTGCCGCTCGGCCAGCAGTTGGCGCTTGTACTCCTCCTGCTCGCGCATCTGCTGCTCCTGCAGCAGCTGCTGGCGGCGCAGCGCCTCCGAGCGCTCCTTGTTCTCCTGCTGCAGCCGGATGAAGTCGCGGCGCAGCGTCGACTCACCCGGCACGTTGACGATGGAGCTGCAGGGGGGGGGGGGGGGGGGGGAGAGGGGAAGAGGAGGAGGAGGGAGAGGAGGAGGAGGAGGAGGGAGAGGAAGAGGCGTCAGGGACGTTCAAGAAGCAGCAGCCAATAGCGTCGCAGCATCATCTTCACTGACCTCGGTTCTCCTTCCTGCTCAGACGCCTCCTCCTCCTCTTCCTCACTGCCGCTGTACTCGTACTCCGTCTCGTCTGAGCAGCGTGAGGAAGAAGAACACGTTCATTATGGCGTTAAAGTCATTAAAAAACATGCAAGATGGCGGCTCACCCTCCTCTAGTAAAGATGTAAGATGGCGGCTCACCCTCCTCTAGTAAAGATCTAAGATGGCGGCTCACCCTCCTCTAGTAAAGATGTAAGATGGCGGCTCACCCTCCTCTAGTAAAGATGTAAGATGGCGGCTCACCCTCCTCTAGTAAAGATGTAAGATGGCGGCTCACCCTCCTCTAGTAAAGATGTAAGATGGCGGCTCACCCTCCTCTAGTAAAGATGTAAGATGGCGGCTCACCCTCCTCTAGTAAAGATGTAAGATGGCGGCTCACCCTCCTCTAGTAAAGATGTAAGATGGCGGCTCACCCTCCTCTAGTAAAGATGTAAGATGGCGGCTCACCCTCCTCTAGTAAAGATGTAAGATGGCGGCTCACCCTTCTCTAGTAAAGATGTAAGATGGCGGCTCACCCTTCTCTAGTAAAGATGTAAGATGGCGGCTCACCCTCCTCTAGTAAAGATGTAAGATGGCGGCTCACCCTTCTCGCCCCTCTTCTTCTTGGTGCGGTCGATGTGGTCCTTCAGCTGGATGCGGACCTGCCTCTCGTTGGGCTGGTCCCGGATGTACGGGTGCTTCAGCAGCTGCTCCGTGGGCGGCCGCTGGGTGTAGTTCTTCACCAGGCAGCCCTCGATGAAGCTGAAGAACTTCTTGGACCTGCGGAGGGGTCAAAGGTCACGCGAAGGTCGGTCAACGCTTCACACGCCGCCGAACAGCGAGAGCAGGAGCGAGGCGTTACCATTTCTTAGACTTGAGGCGAGGAGGAGGGTTCCTGGGGATGAGGAAGAGCGCTCTCATGGGATGCATGTCGCACAGCGCTGCAGAGAGACACACAACTTTAAAGGCTCTGCTCATCAGACACAACAACCAACACCATGACAACACACAGGAAATAAACACCAATAAACAACTGAACGTTTGAAGAGACTCACGCGGCGCTCCCTCCGCCATCTCGATGGCCGTGATGCCGCAGGACCAAAGGTCACTCTGAAGGACACGAGAGAGGAGACATCAGGTCATGAGGAGAGAGGAGACATCAGGTCATGAGGAGAGAGGAGACATCAGGTCATGAGGAGAGAGGAGACATCAGGTCATGAGGAGAGAGGAGACATCAGGTCATGAGGAGAGAGGAGACGACAGGTCATGAGGAGAGAGGAGACGACAGGTCATGAGGAGAGAGGAGACATCAGGTCATGAGGAGACATCAGATCATGAGGAGAGAGGAGACATCAGGTCATGAGGAGACGACAGGTCATGAGGAGAGAGGAGACGACAGGTCATGAGGAGACATCAGGTCATGAGGAGACATCAGGTCATGAGGAGAGAGGAGACATCAGGTCATGAGGAGAGAGGAGACATCAGGTCATGAGGAGACATCAGGTCATGAGGAGAGAGGAGACATCAGGTCATGAGGAGACATCAGGTCATGAGGAGAGAGGAGACATCAGGTCATGAGGAGAGAGGAGACATCAGGTCATGAGGAGAGAGGAGACGACAGGTCACGAGGAGAGAGGAGACGACAGGTCACGAGGAGAGAGGAGACGACAGGTCACGAGGAGAGAGGAGACGACAGGTCACGAGGAGAGAGGAGACGACAGGTCACGAGGAGAGAGGAGACATCAGGTCATGAGGAGAGAGGAGACATCAGGTCATGAGGAGAGAGGAGACATCAGGTCATGAGGAGAGAGGAGACGACAGGTCACGAGGAGAGAGGAGACATCAGGTCATGAGGAGAGAGGAGACATCAGGTCATGAGGAGAGAGGAGACGACAGGTCACGAGGAGAGAGGAGACATCAGGTCATGAGGAGAGAGGAGACATCAGGTCATGAGGAGAGAGGAGACATCAGGTCATGAGGAGAGAGGAGACGACAGGTCACGAGGAGAGAGGAGACGACAGGTCACGAGGAGAGAGGAGACAGGTTCTCTCACCGGTAGTCGTAGGTGGCGTCAGGGTTCTCGTCGCAGGCGATGACCTCGGGCGCCATCCAGTACGGCGTCCCGATGAAGGTGTTCCTCCGGCCCACCGTGCGGTCCAGCTGAGCGCTGACGCCGAAGTCCACTGAGGAAGAGCTGCGTGTTAATCCTGCCCGTGCGTGACAGTACGGTGATAACACGCGTGTGCTCCAGGAGGCGGAACCCACCCAGCTTGACCTCGGCGTTCTCCGTCAGCAGCACGTTCTGCCCCTTGATGTCTCGGTGGATGACGTGGTGCGCGTGCAGGTGGGCCAGGCCGCGCAGGATCTCCCTGGAGATGTAGGCGATCCAGTCCTCCTTCAGCGTGTTGCCCTTCGTGTTCTTCACCAGGTCCGTGATGGAGCCGGCGCCGCAGAACTCCATCACCAGCTACACACACACACAGGCAGACACACACACACATACACACACACACAGGCAGACACACACACACACACACACAGAGAGACACACACACACACACACACACACACAGGCAGACACACACACACACACAGGCAGACACACACAAATGTCAGAGAATCACAGAGAAACACACTTTTTTTTGTCTCTTCTGAATCTGTGTAACTTGAGTGAGGTCATGTGATCATGTGACTCATAAAAACTTTATTGACACGTCTAGATGTTAAACAAATATTTATGATTAGTTAGTGATGTTTATAGTGATGTTTATAGTGATATTTGTCATGTTTATAGTGATATTAGTCATGTTTATAGTGACATTAGTGATGTTTATAGTGATATTTGTCATGTTTATAGTGATATTAGTGATGTTTATAGTGACATTAGTGATGTTTATAGTGACATTAGTGATGTTTATAGTGACATTAGTGATGTTTATAGTGATATTAGTGATGTTTATAGTGATATTAGTGATGTTTATAGTGATATTTGTCATGTTTATAGTGACATTAGTGATGTTTATAGTGACATTAGTGATGTTTATGACATTAGTGATGGCGGCAGCTGGAGAAACAAGCGGGGCCTCGCTGGTGTTGAGGGCCGAGAGGCCAGCCTGTGCTTTTCTGGGTCAGAGCGTCCAGCTGCAGCAGGACCTGGGGTCACGACCCCAGGTCCTGCTGCAGCTGGTTAGTTCTGGAGGACCCGTGACGCGCTGCATCACAGAGACCGGCTCAGCTTTCAGCAGAGAGGGCGTGGCCTCT
>NW_027176217.1:215000-221528 GCF_023055335.1 Clinocottus analis | reverse complement strand
CCTGAGGTATCCCATGATCCTCCAGCTGGCGTGACCTTTGACCCCGTGGCTTCGGCTCTCAGAGAGAGCAGGCGTCTGGATTTCTCCTTAAAGAGCAAGAGAACTGATCTGTGATCAGCTTTTAATGCGACGCGTTGTCCTTTAATGTGCCGACTGACGACGCATCTAAGCCCGCCCCCTGGTGCAAAAAACAAGATGGCGACGGCCAAAAGGCTGAACATGCAACTTCAGTCCAGGAACAGATGAGAGACGGCCCCTGTGACATCACTTCCTGTAGCCAGTCTGTGACCTTACCTACTGACACACACACACACACACACACACACACACACACACACACACACACACACACACACCTCTGATCTCACGCTGCCTCTGCAGGAGGATCAATAATGTTTTAAGTCTGGAGAGAGAGAGAAAGAGAAAGACAAGAAGAAAGAAAGAGAGATGATGAAGATGAGCGATGATGAAGATGAAGATGAGAGGAAGAAGAAGATGGAACCCAGATAGAACTACAACGAGGGAAGAAGAGAGCTGCACGACTTCCCCAAGGAAATGCCAGGGAAGTGGAGTCATCCTGCACACACACACACACACACACACACACACACACACACACACACACACACACACACACACACACACACACACACACACACACACACACACACACACACACACACACACCATCTTAAACTTGCAATCTATGCTTTCAAGTAATAATCTGTTGCCGATACACAGTGTGTGAGTCTGAGCGTTATGTGTTTGTGACGTGGTTTGTGTGTGTGTGTGTGTGTGTGTGTGAGAGAGACAAGGCGTTCTTTATTGCACCCCTCTGGTCTTTGGGGCACAGACAAGAAGCCAGGTGCAAGTGTTGGTACACAAACACACACACACACACACACACACACACACACAGTCTCACACATACAAATACACACACACACACACAGTCTCACACATACAAACACACACACACACACTCTTTCTGCAGCTCGCCTCACTAACAAGTCTTCATTGATCGGAGCCAGCGACGCGTCCTGATGAAGACGCTGCTCATCATCGTCGAAATGATGAGTTTCCACACCGCGGGGTGTTTTATCACACACACACACA
Source organism: Clinocottus analis (assembly GCF_023055335.1). Taxonomy (NCBI): domain Eukaryota; kingdom Metazoa; phylum Chordata; class Actinopteri; order Perciformes; family Cottidae; genus Clinocottus; species Clinocottus analis. The sequence goes on along the minus strand of NW_027176217.1, from coordinate 220,412 downwards.
CACACACACACACACACACACACACACGATGAGGTCCAGTAGAGGAATTAAGATCTTATATTGCTGGACGGTTCCAGCGGCGGGCAGCAGCTGCTACTTCCTGTTCCTGGAGAACTTATAAATGTCCTTATTCACAGGAACAACAACATGTTTCTCTTTTTATAGAAGGTACAATGTGCAAGATATGTCCAGAATTATTTTAGTTTAAACGTTAAAAAAACATTGAAACCGAACGATATCTGTTGAAGTAGCATGCTAACCGACTAGCTAACCCGCCCTTACTTGTACTCCCACTTGTGGCCTGAACAGGAAGTGGAGCTGCCTCAAGGAGGAAGTGGAGCTGCCCCAAGGAGGAAGTGGAGCTGCCCCAAGGAGGAAGTGGAGCTGCCCCAAGGAGGAAGTGGAGCTGCCTCAAGGAGGAAGTGGAGCTGCCTCAAGGAGGAAGTGGAGCTGCCCCAAGGAGGAAGTGGAGCTGCCCCAAGGAGGAAGTGGAGCTGCTTCAAGGAGGAAGTGGAGCTGCCTCAAGGAGGAAGTGGAGCTGCCTCAAGGAGGAAGTGGAGCTGCCTTGAGGGCTCTTCAATCCCGTTGAAGGCGTTTTGTTTATTGGATTAAATCAAAATTGGCAGAAAAGAGGCTTCGGTTAGCCGTAGCCGTAGCATCTCTCACTCAGCTAGCTCAAACCCTGAAGAGCTAGCGGGCAACCTGAACACATGCGACAGCTAACCGCTAGCTGGAGTTTGTATTAGCGTCGCTAAACACACAGACGGCCTCGTGAGGATAGCGCTGTTATTTTTAGCGTCTCTTTGTTGTGTTGTCGTCCTGCTGCTCGTTAAATGTTTTACTTTTTGAATTGTTAGTCACGATCGACATTAAACGGCAAACTGTGGCGCCTTCATTTCCCCGGTCTGCCGAGCCTTAAAGATGCTGTTATTTTAAATCCAACGCATTTGGGGTGGACACTCAGGAGGAGGTTCAGTTCAAGGCTCGCTGTTGAAACCCGTTGACGGAGGAAGAGACGCTCGGTCTTCTGTTGCTGCTTCAAACAGTGGAGCTCCGTGTAAGTAGGCCAAGAAAACAGCCTCATTCCAGGAGACACACACACACACACACACACACAGAGGCCGGCACTAATAAACACTATTGATCTCTGTGGTTCAGATCAAAACCAGGCGAGTGTCGGCTCCTCTGTGTCACTGATGAGGACAAATCAATATGGACGCTCTGCTTTTGATATCGGTAACGATTGTTCTTCTTGTAGTTCCTTTGCAGCAGAAAGACAAAAACATGGAGGCGTCCTGTGTTCCTTCTTCCAGAGACTTTATTCCTACAGACCTACAGGACGACGAAGCCAGATCTTTGGAGTTAAAATAACCAGAAAACAAAGTTTTGCTTCACTCACTCGCTTCATTCAGATGGGTAGAAAGGTAGGTAGGTAGGTAGGTAGGTAGGTAGGTAGGTAGGTAGGTAGGTAGGTAGGGAGAAGGGTAGGTAGATGGATAGATAGGTAGGAAGGTAGGTAGGTAGGTAGGAAGGTAGGAAGGTAGGTAGGTAGGTAGGTAGGGAGAAGGGTAGGTAGATGGATAGATAGGTAGGAAGGTAGGAAGGTAGATAGAAGGGTAGACACTTCTCACGGGAGTTGGTGAAGACTGAAAACAGCAAAAAGAGAGAGAAAGATTACACAACGAGTGACGATCAGCTGAACACCGCAACACACACACACACACACACACACACACACACACACACACACACACACACACACACACACACACACGCGCGCGCGCTGTGTTTCCATGGACGTGTCCTCTCTCCAGCAGGACCAGCAGAGCTGCTGTAATGGGATCTGCTCGTAGTAAAGGGGTTACATTCTGGGCACCGCTGCAACTTTTCCATCACGTAACGAGCCAGCTCCTTTTTTTAGACTCGCAGGGAGGACCGACCCGCCAGTGAAACACACACCACCCATCACCGACTAGAACCACCACCACCGGACCCTCAACAGCTGGGAGACCACTAGAGAGAAGACAAGACCACTAGAGAGAAGACAAGACCACTAGAGAGAAGACAAGACCACTAGAGAGAAGACAAGACCACTAGAGAGAAGACAAGACCACTAGAGAGAAGACAAGACCACTAGAGAGAAGACAAGACCACTAGAGTCCAGAGAAGACGACTAGAGAGAAGAGAAGACCACTAGAGTCCAGAGAAGACCACTAGAGTCCAGAGAAGACCACTAGAGTCCAGAGAAGACTTTTTGAACTGAACATCCAGAGCTGCAGGATCAGCTGCAACACGGAGACAAAGAAAAGAGAAAGAAGGGTTTTGGTTGTGGGACATGTTTTACCCGCCAGAGGAGACGAGAACCCATCACCTCCTGTCCCCGGGGCATGACAGAAGACGACCTGAAGCCGTGTGTGCGTCTGTTCTCTGCACGTGTCCGTAGAAGCAGCTTTCAGAGCTGCGTCTGACTCACATTTTAAAAAGCCGTCAGAAGGAAATGTTCTCGTAACCAACAAACTCTCAAGTCAAGAATCTTTCCCATCGGACCTCAGAGCCGCAGGAAGCAGCTCGCTGTCGGACGCCATCACCCGCGTGGCTGCCGAGGCTCCGCCCCCGCACGCCGGCCAGGAGGAGACGCCCGCTGGAAGCTCGTTCCTCTCTCTCTCTCCGGCTCATTACAGCTGATCTGGGCTGACAGGGTTGGTGGAGATATGAATCAGGGAGTAGAGCGCTATTAAACAAATCCTGTTAGAGCCTGCTGGGAGGGCCCAGAACCCATGAGGAGATAGATGAGCGGCTCGCTCGACGCTCATTTGGTCCTGTAGAAACAGGGAACTTCTCAGTGTCGCATGCTTTAGCGAAGCAGAGTCAAGAGAGACGCCGTTGGTGTGTGTGTGTGTGTGTGTGTGTGTGTGTGTGTGTGTGTGTGTGTGTGTGTGTGTGTGTGTGTGCTCTGGGTCACATGACTTTTCACCACCGATTGCTGGGTTCAAAGCGCCTTTTAAAACCAGTCAGACTGAGTGGTTGTTATGGAAAAAAGCCCAAACAGCTGCTGCATCTGGATGTTTGAACATCAGAAGTCATCGTAAGGGTGGAATAAAATGTGTTGGAGACTTCTCCTGAAATGTGTGTTTATATACAGAGTTGAGGACTGCGCTGCGGGGCGTCTGTTCTATCCCCGGTTGGCTCGCTGCCCTCTGACCCGCTCGCCTTATCTCCTTAATAACGAGCCCTCCTCCCACCAGAACATTGACTGTTTACTTCCCGCTCAGAGTTCATCCAGGGGACGGATCCCTGAAAGCATCTCCATGTAGCCGCTAACGAGTAGATCACATCTCCTTTGTGTCAGCAGTTTGAGCTATTAACTTTGTTGGCGTAGTTTGGGGATTTGAACCCAACGCGGTGGGTCTGCAGCCGTCTTCTGACATGCAAATGATGGAGCATTGTTGTTGTTGGCTAATCCACGTGGGCTTCAAGCCGCTAACAGTCAACCTGGAAACCAGCTTAATGAGAGCTAGCAGGCTAACGTGCTAAATGAGTTAGCTGGTGGGCTGAATGACGAAGAGCCGTGAAGACGAGATAATATATTTGATTTGTTGGAGAAAATATAAAAATACATTTTCTTTATACAGTAACTGATGGATTGGAAAAAAAAGTATAAAGACGCCAAATTGATTAAAAACAGCCGAAGAGTCCGTCAACAGCTTCAACCAGTCAGAACGTCACATGGAGAACATATTGATCATAAATCTGGTGTTTGGTATTGATGAAGATCCAACAGCGACATCGCTGAGGAACCTGGAAGCTGTTTCCATGTGTCAGAGGATTGTTCACTCCCATAATGCACCAGCGCTGCATCACCAGAGTGACGTAACACAGGGGTCAAAGGTCATGACGTCCGTCATGAATGAATACCACAGATTTTGATGACGGTAAAAGAAGCTGAGTCATTTCCTAAAAGTCATGAATCACTCAGAGAGGACGACTCACTCTGAAGGTGTTGAGAGCATTTCCTGTTTCAGTAAAGTGAGCAGCGCCACGAGGAAACAGCAGAGACATGCAGCTGCTGGGTTTCATCGCTGCAGCGTTTCTCTCTCCTGGAGCTCACGACGCAAAGACAGACTTCACCTTCAAGATGCATCTTCTCTGAGTTCCCCCAAACCAGACGAGAGAGAGAGAGAGAGAGAGAGAGAGAGAGAGAGAGAGAGAGAGAGAGAGAGAGAGAGAGAGAGAGAGAGCTCAGTGGCTGCTCTCGGATCGATAACTCACGTGTCCCTGAACTCACCACTCAGGAGGACCTGGGCTGCGGTGAATGAGAGGAAACTAAATATATAACCTCACTTTCTGAGCCCAGATAGATATAGATAGAGATATATATATATATATATATATATATATATATATATAAAGATAGAAGTATCTGACGGAGCCAAGCAGCCAGGCCCGGTTCCAAACCAAACCACGGCTCGCTCGGTGGTTCGGGGGCCCTTTTGATGGACGGTGCGTTCAGGTACCGCAGCGTTTAGAGAGCTGGCGGACGCAGAGGAGGCGGAAAGAAGACACAAAGACAGGAGACCTTCAAAGAGGGAAGAGACTGTGCCAAGCTTTCCAGAGGCCGGCCAAGGAGAACCATCACTCTCCTCCTCCTCCTCCTCCTGCTCCTCCTGCTCCTCCTCCTGCTCCTCCTCCATTCATCCGGGACGCTGACCACACCCTCCATCAGACACCAGGCAGCAGGAACCAAACCACCAGAACGTTCTACACGGGCATTTCTGTTTTCAATCAGCTCGTTAGAAAGGACTGCGGGGGTAATGAGGGGGTAATGAGGGGGTAATGAGGGGGTAATGAGGGGGTTTGGGGGGTAATAAGGGGGTTTGGGGGGTAATGAGGGGGTTTGGGGGGTAATGAGGGGTTTGGGGGGTAATGAGGGGTTTGGGGGGTCAATACATGGTAAATACATGTGGAGGGTCTGGAGGAGGTTCCACCTCCACGGCCGTAATAAAAGAGAAGCGAGAAGAGGGCGAGGCGCTCTTCATTAAGACGGAAATGTTTTAAACACACGGCCGGAACAAACTCACATCCAACACGGTTCCATCTGGACACGTGATGCAAAGCTGGAAGAACACAAACAAGTCTACAGAGCTCCATCGTGGGGCGTTCAGGGACACGCAAGAGCCTCCAGGTCCAACTGCACGGAACAGACGACACAGAAGAAGCGAGTCAGCATTTATTCTGCGCTCCCTGTTCCTCGTGAAGTCGATGGCGAGACGTTAGCGTGCGTTTGTCCGGTGTGTAAATCGGGTCAGTGAACACCTCTCTTGCAGCAGCAGAGACACACACGCTGCTCAGACAGGAAGGCTGGAGGAAACGAGTAGAATATGATCCATAATCACACTGAATGTCGTGTCCTGG